>NW_009600778.1:26634-44320 GCF_000690535.1 Cariama cristata
ACCTTCACAGAAGTCTCCTAAGTGCTTAACTGAAGTGGACTGCGTATTGTTGTACATAAAACCAAAAGCAAGTTCTTCTGTTTCTAATAGGCACATGGCAGGAATTGCTCCCTCCTCCTTAGTGCCTAGCACTACAAGTGAGAGATTTGTTTGCTGTGTGCATACTAACTCTTGTATTTTTAATCTGATATTATGTTCAACTTTATATCAATCCCACCCTGGTATCTCCATTTTCCACTCCCTTTCCTGCTAACATTATCTACCTTGGAAAGCGAAAGCAAAGTGATTCAGCTTCTCACAAGGTCTAAGACTACTAAGACATTTGACCACCTCTTCTAAATTGCAGAGAACTGACAGTAGACTCTAGAATAGAAACTACATATTAAAGTGTTGGCAGCTGATTTCAAAAATTTGGATTTCATGATCAAAAGCCATTTTATTATATGATATCCATTCTAATAGAAGATAATGGCTTACAGTAACACTTTATCCAAAGCCTATTGGAATCTACAGTTATTTTTCCACTGATTCATTAGATTTTGAATAAGGACATGACAGTCCAGGCCAAGAAATACCAGAATGCCATCTCTAACCAGCACAAAATATGCCTGAATAGAGATCAGTCCTTTTCTCAATAAAGAAAGATTTCTGAAACTGAACCTAAAATCTTTTGACCATGTTAAGTGAACTTAATCACATTACCCTTCAAAATGACTTCTCAGTGAGTGAATTATCATTCCAGTGTGGTGTTGTATTCTCAAACTGAAAAATTTTACTCCTTTTACTTCCAAGTACTTATACCAAATTGAGATTCTTCAACAGTTTTCTACAACTCATAAAGAAAAAAAAGAGAAATAAGTCTTTTGAAGACCACTGAATTTCTTGTAAACTTGAAACTCATTTCCTACCTGGTGTCAATGTGCAAAGGACGGTAGCAAAACCCTGTAATATTTCTGCTGTGTATTTATCACTGCTTGGGAAAAACTCTTGAGAACTGAGGAAGGATTAAGAATAATTATATGTACAAAGAGATTAGTAAAACTTCTAGTGCAGTTAAATACAAAGAAGGTGAGTATTACACCTTTGATCACAGCCCAGGGAAGCCAATATAAATCTTGTCAATAGCTTCAGCTGGTTTTGGAAGACCAACATATTAAACACAAGTTTATGTAACAGAAAGGGAAATCAACCAAATAGCTTCTCAGATTTTCCATCAGACTGATCCAGCCACTCACAGAATATTCAGAAGAGTACAGTCACTTTTCAATTTTTTTTTTAACATGGAGTGTCATACTGTTGATTCTTTAGATTATTGTTTTAAAAGAATTACTCTCAGAGTCTGTTTCTTTTTACCTTCCTTTGAAAGTATGATATTCTCAAGTGGAAATTGTTAAGACAGTTGCACAGTGTATTTTTATGCATTTTGCAATTACTGAATTGATTTTTGTAAAGAGCTGGTTTTGGACCAACTGTGCATCAGTTTTGAAATGTACAATATTTGTGAGAGATTAGGCTTTAGTTTATTTTTATACATTTTGAAAGGCTTGACAGTTGTACTGTATGCCTCATAAAAGGAGCTTCTTGACCCTAAGATTCTCCACATTTTTTGTAGCTGTATTGATGTGCTATTAAATGGGATTTGGAGCAGGCTTCACCTGCTTTGAGTCTGGAGTCTTACAAAGGCTAGGCAGTTTGTGTTTCTCTTCTCTGGAGCCTCTGGAAACCCATGTAGTCATTCTGTTTAACAGCACGCAGACCTGATCTCATTCAGGCTATCTTTACTAAGTAGCTTTATCTGGTGACAAGTGTTGAGAAGAAATGCTAATACCTTTCTCTATGCTACTCCCATTTTAGAGGCCTCAACTTCTCGATGTTTCTTCCTGAGCTCTGGCTTTGCACTGAATGTCGGGGTCTGACATGGTTGCTCAGGAATAGATACAGAAAACAAGTCAGAGAAATCCCCGTTATTGGTCCAATAGCTCCTATAAAGCAAGAAATTCAGCAAATTGTTACTTAAATCCCTTTAGGTTTTATTACTTATTTTTAAGATGGGGTCTAGTGGAGGAATAGAGACTGAATACTTAACACTATAAGAAGAACCCTCTTGATTGACCCTCTTGAAGGATGAGAGGCCTTGCAGAGGAATCTAGGTAGACTGGAGCATTGGGCAGTCATCAATGACATGAAATTTAACAATAAATGCGAGATTCTGCACCTGGTACAGAGTAATGCTGGACATAAGTACAAATTGGGAGAGAAGTGGCCTGACAGCAGCCCTGCAGAAAGGGATCTGGGGGTGTTGGTTGACAGTAGGCTCAATATGAGTCAGCAGTGTGCCCTGGTAGCCAAGAGGGTAAACCAGGTCCTGGGGAACATTAAACACAGTCAAGAAATTCATTGACAGTACTGATCTATCTTTGAGAATTCAAATAGAGAAAATGTATCTTCAGATACAGGTAGACCTTCAAATATAGGTCATTGTCTAGAAACCTGGATCTGTATGACCCATTTTACTGATATGGCTAACAATATTCCTTTTTGGAGGCTATCATAGGTAAGAAAGTGGCAGGCATGATATCATATCATTCTGCTTTTGAAAATTTAGTCACCTGGTGAAGTATCCATTTACATCTGACCAAATATGACTTCCTGCACAAGTCTGCCAAAGTCTGTGAAATTTTAGTGGGATACTGCTCGTGCTAACCATGGCATTGATCAGGGAGCATTGGAATTATCTGTAGTGTCACTAATGGCACTGCGTAAATTCATGTCAGCTCCAGAGCTCACATATTAGGAACATTGCTTCTTCCTCCCTGAACACAGCCAAAGCTCACATAAGGATCAATTATTTTCCAATAAATGACTCTCATAAGAGTTACAGAAACTTTGGTGTTTGTGAATAAAGAACACAAGCAGTTCTGCACAAACATATAAATGAAGAAAATAAGCAGACTATGCTAATTCTTAGAAAGTATCAGAGACGTAGTATGAGGCAAAAGAACATGACAAGAGCTGTCCTATATTGCAGTGACACAAACATCATAATATGACACAGCTTTTGAAATGTAAAGAGAAAATGCCTCTCCTTTGCACGATAAACTGTCAAGATTTATCTATTTAACTTGAATATATTGACACAGAGAGAAGCATGGACAAAGAAGTGAAGTAATAAGAGTCTAGGAAAAAACAGGTACATGATTTAGGCTCCCTTACTTCAGTTACGTGCTACATGTTTATTTCTGACACATGTGCACTAGCTATATACTGATACTGCACCAGATGACTCCACCACTTGTTTTCAGGAAAGTAATTTGTTCAACTCAATTACTGTAGTCAGCCACTAGATAGTTTAAATTACGTATTATCTGTCTCTTATGCAAAGTTCTCGCTTCATTTGTCTCTTTGATTGTTTCAGATGCCACTTTGTCTTACAGGAGATAACATAAAAGGCATCAGACAGCATTTATCAAATATCACAATTTCTAGGTCTGATGATGTGCAAATTTGACTCCCATTCTGAGAGAGGAAAGGTCATCTTGGGGATAAGACTCTATCCTGCAACTTGGGAACTCTATATTAATTTCTTGGACCTACTAATGGCTTATTGTAGTTTTCATTTCAGATTCTCCAAAGTATCGATAGTCATTACACTACTCCAGTTCTTTTTGTTCAAAACTCTGGTGAAAAGAGTGGATCTCAACTGCAAGTTGAGCCATTCTGCTTGGGGAAAAACAAATTTTAATGTAAATGAATAAATACAGCGACACCAAGACAGACTGGAATTTATTTATCTAAGTAAGATAAGTAGTTTGAAATAGGAATTTTCCTTAAGAAGAAAATTGTTGTTGATAGAGGTCTATACATCTTTCTGGAAATTTAGTACACAGTATTAAGTGGTACTTACTGTCAGGGCAGAAATATATTCCTTTGTACAACCCACTCCCTTAGACAAATTCCTTTTTGTCATTATTTAGGTAATTCAGCTTTGTAACACATTATCTTTATTCTTGCATGAGAGAATGCAGACACCCAATTGTACTTGCTCTTTCCACAGAAATGCCAGAATTGCTATACTCCATAAGTTTTCTGCTCTCTGGAGAAATTAACTGGCTTGATTCCAAAGGGAAAGAAATATCATAAACTACAAAGTATTTGTTGTCTTGGGATGAATTTTTCATGCCCTTGGATCACTGACCGTGATGAATCAAGTGGCACAGAACAAGAGATCAATCAAGAACAAGTGCCGGTGGAAGTGAGAAGCACAGCAGACAAAGCGATATCGATGTCAGAAGACATGTCTGCTCCATGAAGCACTGACTCATCTTTCACCAAACTCTCTAAATATGGTGATAACATTTTGAAACTGTTGACTTAACTTGCTTCAGTGAAACTAAGAGTATCAAGTACCTATCTGGTAAGGGTTCTTTGCCAGAACTTAGGCACAGCAAAGCCTTACACCTTGTCAGTTACTGCCAATCCTACATTTCTGGAAAACTTGGTTACCTTGTGATTAGAAATATTCCTTACAGAGATGCAGTCTCTGATGATACTCCTCCCTCATGAGATCCTTAAAGGAATTTGCAGTAACCTATATTTCGTAAAGTATTCTACAAAAATCTAAGGTACCTACTGCAGACAAAATTAACACTCTCTAAATAGTAACTGATTTACAGTTTTGTCATGTGTAGAAGCTGAATTATTTCAGTTGGAAAATGGATGAAAAGAAAATTGCAGGACAACAGCAAGTGTTTACTGTTTGCCTCACTGAAAAGAAAAAAGTCATAAATCTAACTTGCTTTAATAAAAGTGAAATGTAACTGGAAGCTTCACCTCTGAGCATGTTCAGTGCTACTGTATTAGAACAGAGAACTCCAAATTTAAATTCATTAGTTTGTGTGAGCTAACAGTAACAAGCTTTTTAGACTGGGGACTGAAAAAGTCTCACATACCCAGCAGATTGAGGTCTGAGGAAGCCACACACCACACTGACCATAGGACTATACATTTTCAATTTAAAGGGGAGAATTATTGTCACTGAAATTATAGTTGGTTTTAATAGAGCAAAAGCATCTTCAAGACAAATGTAAGTGAAGCTATCATATAGATCTTGCATGAAAAAGAGGAAGCATTGATAAGTTCTGCAATGATAGGAACTAGTACTGAATACCACAATTTATTACATTCAAGAACTCTCCACATCAATTACAGCCACCCCTACCACATTTGGCTTCTGGCTATTCCCACCTATCTTCTGACAACTAGTCATCCTAGTTGCCTAGTCATCCAGGCTTCTCTCAAACAATGGAAAACTAGGATTGTGCACCTCACTCCACCAACTATAGAAAGGACCCGCATATCTAAACTCAGATAATGTTTTCAGAAGCTGAAATTAAGCAAAATTAATTTCAGCACTTGTACCTAAATTTCTCCCTACAGAGTTTCCTGGATGATTCTTTCTGGAATGTCCAGAGATGCCTGAATCTTGAATACATGTAAGTCTATCAAGGTTTAAAATAAACTATTATTTGTCTTTTGGAGTTTCATTTTGGGAGGAATTCTGAAAGAAGAGAGGTAATACTGGGCCCTGCCCAAAACATGGCCAAGAAGAAGCTCAGTGTGTCTCCCAATCTGCTCAGCAAGTAGATATTCACAGTTCCTTTTCTGTTTGAGGAGATAGACACTGATTTCACTGGTTGCTTAGTTTACCAAAAGGTATTATAGATTCTTTCTTCTGGAATCATTATGTCTAGTTGTAACATGTTTACAGAATTGATCTTAGTGTTTATCACATTTATCTTAATCTGCTTATTGAGATGACATGGATTCTGAAGAAATTGCTAGACAAAGTTCAAAGAACTTGTCACCTGGTACCAGTCACAGAACTATGCTGCACGTGATGACCCTTTGTGGCTTGACATGTATCATTCAGTAGCTTTAAAAAAGTATTCTGCATTTGAAGGTTAGAAAGTTTATTACTTACAAAGGAAAGCAAATATCTCTAGTCTCATTTTACAGATAGGAAATAGAAGCAGAGAGATAGGGTGTACACTAGACCACAAAACACAATATAAAATATGGAAATCAGATCAAAGGCTAAGATTCAGTGTTCCAATGAAAGTTTTTACCATTAGATAATCAATAGCAACATGACCTTATGTTCCAGTGTCAGAGGATTAGGAAGTTTAGTCCAGAAAGATATTTACATTTACTTGTGTGCTATGCTTGCAGTAGCTTTCTGACTTCCACTAGCATATGCATCAGCTGTCACAATAACAGTAACAGTGATCTGACTGCTACACATCATGCAGATTAAATTTCTTTTTATTTATAAGTAAATGATGAGATCAGTAATCATATAGATTTACTTATTTAAAAACTGAAAATCAAAATCCAACCACAGATTTATGGCTGTCTGGGAACTACTAGTTCATTCAAACTTTTTGTGTCTTCTCAATGCCCCAAAACTAACAAATAGATATGCAATTTTAATAAATATCTATGAACTAAGATGGTGACAAGGGAAACAACACAGAAATACACAGCCTCCAGCTACAGTCATAAGCATCACATTAGGTGAGATAAAATAGTGAAGAAAATGATTTTATTTTTTATTTTTATATTTTTATGGCATTTATGTCTATCAAATTAACTTAACCAAAAGAAAGAGGGACAAAACCTCATCTGCCTTTACTAACAGGCACTTCAGTCAGTCTTGTCCACCACATACTTCAATACTGACTACTGGTATTGGTAAGAATGTGCCAAAAATTTTTGGGAGTCACCATTCAGAACTGGCCATTTCCTGCCACAGAGCAGTTCTAAAGATTTGCCAAGAAACTACCATGCTTTGAAAAATAACACCTAGGTACTGAGAACTGCAGTCAGTATTGCAGAGACAACGAAAACTGCAGTGTAAAGGCAGTACTGCTGTCCTGCTCTAACGTCTGTCCTGTGTGGCACCAAAATTGCCAGGGAGATCATTGCTCACCCCTTCCACCACCTCAGCTGCGCTGCCCTGAGTGTGATTTCTGCATGTGGTTGATACTGGCTCAGAGTTACTGAGCTGAATTAAATAGTCTTAGACCTCAAAAGCAGTTTGGCTTCCTAGATTGATTTCCAAATACTGTGCTGTATGGAGAAACCTGAGACTAAGAATTGCAGACCTGGTGGGGAAGATGACTGCAGTACCGGCCAGTGCTAGACTGCAGTATGGGCTTCAACAGATTCCTTCCAGGAAAGACAGTTCAAAGTGATTTAAGTCTCCTTGGAACCAATGGTACTTTAGCAGTGGCACCAAATGTTAGGGGTACTGACCTTCCTTTTGCCAATGATGATTTAATGATGTTATAAACACGACATTCCTCATTTCAGCTGCAAGAAAAGTAGCAAGCCATAAACTTCCTCTAGCGTTGAAAAGCTACAAGAACTCGGCAGGTACCTAAACACCTGACCATGCGACTCAGTTAGATTCAATGCTGGTGTTTCCCTGCAACAAGTAAGGCACCTGGACAGCAAATATTTCTAGATCACCATGTATGCACTGCAGAGATGGCCTACAAGTAAACCAAACATGTACAGCAGAAATACCTCCATGCCACCAAGATACCCATTGATAGTTAGATTCCCACTATGATGTTTCTAAAAAAAGTGAGGAATCAAAGAAACAACAGGTAGTTTTCGATAGTCAAGTTATAAACAAGTAGAAAAGAGAAGGAAAACAATAATGGCCTCCACTGTTTTTGTGGCCTCCAATAGCAATTCAACAAAACAGAAGAGCACGGCAGTACCAACATAAGGCTAATATGATATAAACATGATGTCACAGACAAAAACTACAAAGAAAAATTAAATATCCTTTACTACTTTTCAGACTATAAATTGCTGTACTGAGTCTGGCTTGAATGGAGCTAATTTTCTTCCCAGCATCTTGTATGGTGCTATGTTTTGGATCTGTGACTGAACCAGTGTTGGCAACACACCAGTATTTTGGCTATTGCTGAACACTGCTTGAACAGCATCAAGGCTTTTTCTTTTTCCCACTCTGCCTGCAGCAAGTAGGCTAGGGGTAAACAAGAAACTGGGAGGAGACACAGCTAAGACGGCTGATCCAGACTGACCAAAGAGATGTTCCATATCATAGGGTGTCATGCTCAGAAATAAAAGCTCAAGGAAAGCAGGAGAATGTGGGGACATTCATGGTTATGGCACTTGTATTCCTGAGTAACCACTACATGTATTGATTCTCTGATTCTCAGGAAGTGGCTGAAAATCTGCCCGACAATAGGAAGTAGTAAATAAATTCTTTATTTTTCTTTTCTTGTGCATGCATCTTTTACTTCAGTTATTAAACTGTTATCGTGAGACACAAGTCTTCTCGTCTTCCGCTTTCTCTCTTTCTTGTAGGAGAGGGGAGTGAGCAAGTGGCTGGGTGTTTGGCTGTTGTCTGGGTTAAATCCACCATAACTGCTTACCAAAAGACTTCTGTTTTAAACTTTAGAAATTTTTTTTAACCCAGGAACATTTATCCTGTTAGTTATTCTCTTTCACAATGTATCAAACTCAAAACACACTTGAGGTTCTTTGTCCCACAAATTCTCTTATAAATTCTGTTACAGTATTTGCAGGGCACAAGGGTATTTGATACTTCTCCCCAAACCTACAGAAATTACTGGAGTAATTCCTACATCTTTCCCTCTTTCTTCTCCATCTCATTTAACCATGCATTGCTTTAACCATTTTAATGTAGATATTTGAGTACGTACGGCAGAAAACAGAGGTCAAGGCATCCTATGGTAATTTCGAAGAGACAGCCAGGAACAAATGCAGATCTCTTTCTTCAACTGCATAATTTTTCCCTGTTTCCCAACCCTCCCCACATACTCCGGTGTGAGTGGCTTCCCCATTAAGATGCATTCATTTGGATAGAACTCTCAGTATAAAAAAAAAAAGAGCTGTATTCTTTCTGCTCTACTGCTAAGGTCAAGCAAAGAGACTGCATTAAGCTGTCAGTTTTCTTTGTGATACGTGATGCAGCACAGAACACAAATTGCATTTCCACTCTTTCTTCAGCTCTTCTTTTAAATGCCACAATACTGACAGTAATTGCTGAGCTGAACAGATATGACACAGAAGACACTGACAGAACAAATAAGGCCCACCCTATTTTTGTTTTCCAGTGCTAAAGTAAACAAATATGTATTTGGTTATCAATTTAGCTAGAAATGGCTCTGAAGATAGGTAAGTTTTTAACACTGCCATTGTGGGAAACTTGACATATGTTAAACATGCTGAAATGAATATAAATATAGAAATAAATTAAAAACATAAAAAATTTAAAATGGAAACAGAAAAACTATTACATAGTAGATTATCAATCTAAGCCCTTCAACACTGCCATACTCCTGGTAAAATATTTTATTAGCGGAAAATACACTTAAGTAAGTTTATGAGAAAGATAAAAAGAATTTTGAAAGATAGCATGGGCTCCACAAACTGTACTAACATAAACAGGTGGTATTTTACATTTCTCATGTCCCTCATAAATTCTACCATATGCTTGAAGGGAGAGCCTGCAAGAAAAAAGAGAGACAAGTGGGAGGAAAAAATTAGAACTCAGAAGGAAATAATTCTGTCACCAAACTCTTAATGATTTTTTAGCCACCTGTTATGGTGGTGCAACCCCCCCACCCTGGGCCACTCTGAGATTTCAGGACAAGCCTTGCATGCTCCTGTTGTGCTACTACCTTGGGCTGAGGCGCCAGGCACTCCCTGGCCACACCTGAGCATCTTTGGCCTGAATGGTATACTGCAATGACTCAGCATGAGTCGTGGCCAGAGTGGAAAGTACTGACCAAAAGTCAATCATCTCAAGACTCTACAAATAGTGATCCAAAGTGAGATCCTTTGAGGTCTGCAGGACTACAGCGGGCTGTGTGACCCAGTATCTCCCCCTGAATTGGGACATCTGTCAGGGTAAATTCTGCAGGAATTGACAGATCGTCCATTGATGATTTTGCATGGACTCAAAGGCCTGATTTTGAATGGTTCGGTGACCATGCAGTGTGACTCAGAACTGTTTGTTTGTGTGTGTGTGATGCGATTTAACCTCCATCTGTGTGTGCAACTCTACTGTAAGTTTTTGGATGATTTTCCCATTCTCAGACCTTTAACAAAGTCGCTATCTTGATTGTAACAAATTCCATAGGATCTCTCTGTTAAATTGGCTGATGCTTAAGTGCTGTTAAGAATTACATACTCTATCCTTGTGAAAAATAGTAATAAATCCTAAATTTTTGCTAAACCAAAACAGTGCAAACAATCGTATTTTCTACAGTGGTATAAAGGTTTGACTGTGTATTTATAATTCTTTAGATACAAACCATTGATCAAGTCTGAGACTAGGAGTGGATCCAGCTGCACCTAGACTCCTCTCTGAGAAGGAATTTAGAAAGCAAGGGGGTCCTCTCTGAACCTTCTGACTCAATGGGAGGGTGTCCCTGACAGTTTGTAGAGGCCCTGTCCTCTATAGAACAAATAATCAATCTTGTTAATTGACTGTTGAATATATTATAAAACTTTTTAAATAGCTGTTTTAAACATAATGCTACTTCTCTCTCATGAGTGAAGTGCATCACTCCATCTGTGACACCTGTTATACAGCAAACCTGAAAAGAATTATTCATGGTATTTGTCTATGGCATTGAACTCGAACTCTGAGCCAGGGAAACCTTTGATTCCCTCAGCAACTTTCATCAAAGTGCAAGCTAGTATTCTGTCATGTCAAGGAATTTCTGTCCAGGTCTTTATGGTTATAATTTCTAACAAAGATGAGGAACTGATATAAATCTTGGATAGAATGGTTCTTGACAAGACAATGGGACAAAAAGAACAAGTAGATCTGAAATCAGGAACCAGAAACTTTAATGGACTGGTTGCCCAAGAAACTTGGCTATACTGCATGAATCAGCTAGAAATGTGTCTTTTAGGTGAATTTAGCTCATTATAATATGAAAACCAGACGTCCAGTACTAAAGCTACCCTCCTCCAACTAAATACTCCTGCCTACTGAATATGCTCAGTCCATTCAAAATTCACTATACCTTTAATTAAAGATTTCTGCTGCTACCTCTCCAGCTTCCTATTCTAGAAAGCCAGTGAGTGAAAAATATGGGATAAGAAGTCACAGAAACAGGAGAAAGATGCACTAACGTGACCTTTGTATACTTTTTGGCCACCAGTACCTGCAGAAGATATTGGGGTATAACCGTGGACCAGTACCATCTAGTAGGATGAGCACAATGAAAAGACAGCCTCTGAAACCAATGCTCTTTGAAATATCAACTATTGCCCTTTCCTTCTATCCTTTTACTACCTTACCATTTCTTTTATTCATCTTTGTCTAGTTTTGTGTTTTCTTAATCTTTTACTATGCCTCTGTTTTTTCTAATTTCTTCTTCTCTGTTCTTAGTTGTTCTCCTCTGTCACTTTTCCCCCTCCCACTGCTCAGTTTGTTTCTTTTGTACCTTGTGTTTTGCTTTTTCCTAACCACTTGTTCACACTCAAATATCGTAACCAATTGTAATTTTGAACACATTATCTGAAAAAAAAGTGGAAGCATATGTGATTTACTACTTCTTGCTATGTCAGGCATTTAATAACTTTTAAGTATGTTGGTCAGTTTTCATGGAAGAGTGACTTTAAAAATGTGTCTTTTCACTTCCACTTTTGTAAAAATGGATCAGTAAACAGATTACCCACTGAGAGAAAGACTATGGTGCAAATTCACAACTCTTACTAGACATTGGAAAATCCAGTGAAACTGCTGTAAGTGAAAGGTAGGCATAGGAAACCAGGTTTCTGGAGCTCATGGAGGACTATTTGATTACTGTGATATATTGCTCTTTCTTCTCCTCTATTCCCAGTAGAGAAATAAACTGTCTCTAGAACATATCTACAAACATAAGGAGACCTCATGAGACCTAGGAATATGTTCTTTGGCTGTATGTGGTGGCGGATATTGTACAAAGCAGACCTCTGGTATACTGTGTATGATGAGTGAACAGGTGAATTTGTAACCAGGCAACCCAAGTAAGATTATTCACTGTGTAGAAAATGTCTAACAATTACTTTTTTTTCAGATTGAGAAAGGAACATCATTTCTATTTAAGAAAGTTCCAGGCAAAATTTTAGAGCAGAGGAAACTTTACAGCCTGCCTGGCATTCTGCATGATTTAAGCAACTAGAGTTCTGCTGATTTGAAACAATCAAGAATTAGACAATAGATGGTTTTAGTTTTGAACATTCTGAGTAAAAATCTGAAACAATGGTACCTGTTTTGAAAGCTACTAAAGAGACAGTTCTCTAAAGACAGCGCAGATCCTCTTCAGTAGGCGACAGTTCGGTATAACAGAGCAAGCAGTCGTGCAGGTAGTAGGTTAGTAAAGTTACTGAAGGAATCACAGGATCTGACAGAGAATACGAATTTCAGCTAGGGTTCCTCTATTTTGTGCATGTGAAAATGGACAAGAGTCACAGAAGTACAAAACTACATAGCACTTCAGTGAGATTACAAGGAAAGAAATCAGAAAACAGCTTTTCTCATAATTGTAGTTAGTCAGTGTAAGCTAAAGAAGAACTATATGCATCAGTCTCTAGGCTGATTGCAACTTTTACTTTGCAAAAGCTTATGAAATTGATTTTTAAAACTTATAACCATTTGTGGGTCCTCCTTTGGGTACCCTGAAATAAGTAGTCTAGTTCGTGGCTTGTATGTGAATGAAAAGAAAACCTTGCTTTACAACAGGTAATTGAGTTGAAAACATAACTCTTCTGGAGGCCAGAGTCACAATAGCACAACTTGACAACTCCTGAGATAGTCTTTTATACATGCACGCACTTTTCTTTTGGATATTCTCTGCACAACTTGAAACACAGTGATTTTAGCCAGTGTCTCCACTGGGATCTGGTTAGTGGGCAGGTAATGCATTAGCAAATCACTATAGCTTGCAGCAAAGTGTCTTCTGAAGACAGAAAGACCTCTGAAACTGGGACCCTGCACAATGCTTTGGTAACATTTGATAGCATTTGTCAGTGGAGCTGTGTGAGCCTGAGAAGTCTTCTAGCTTCTAGGAAAAAAAATTAGAAAAGCTTGCAGGTATAAAAGGAGACTAATTAAAGTCAACGAACAAATTAAAAGTGGAAAAGGATTATCAGAGGAATGGAAGGAAATAAAATGAAAAGTATGGAAGGAAAAGAGATGAAAGCAGGAACAGAAGGGAAAAAAAAATCTTTTCTAATTGTGCTTTCAAGAGTGTCCCTAATGGATTTAATCTCATCCAAATTCTAGCAAATAGCATGTGCTAAAAATGCTGCAGATGGCTCAGCTCAGCAGCAGGGATGGCTTGGAAGGGAAACAGTTCCTGTGGCTGCCTCAACAGATTGTTTACAGCAAAGATATCGACAGTGCCCAGTCATTGTCATGAAACAGTGCTTGTTCCCTTATTTGAAACTTCAATCTGGGCGTTTCAAATGGGGGGGGTTGAAACCAAGAGGGTCCTTGACAGTTCAATTCCTGTCATTGAGGAAATGGTCCAGAAGGTTTCCTACCTCTTAATAACCACCAGTATGAATGGGAAAAGCTGAGCACTATACATCTCACTGAAATCTTCACTGTGTAAGTGAAGCCCTCTTTCGCTATATCGCACTATGAAAAGTAGATGCATTAGTATAACCTTCTATCAGTTCTAATCACTTCATACCATTGCTCATGTAGAGGAGGTTTAGATGAAGATCTTGAAACAGCAGATTGTATTTCCATCAGTAGAACAGAGAATAGGGTTTTTTTGCAAGAGATGAGCTAACTTATCTTCCATCAGCACCACTACCCAACATATATTCATTAGGTGGCCATTGCTGTTAGGGTGCCATCCCAGTGTGTTTGCAGTTACACAGGAGCATTTATACTCTAAAGAATGTACTTTAGCTCTGTGTGAGATGATATAAATTACTTTTTTTGTACACAACAAACAAGTTGAGGCTTAAGACCAGCCTTAGGATCTCTCTTAAGCAGTCTGAACATGAAGAAAGATGCTGGTTATACACATTAGTAATGACACATCAGCCGCAAGACCCGATAATTTTTAACACATTCCATAATTTTGACAATGACTGTATTCCTCTATGCTACAAGAGCTCTTGAATGCTTTTTCTAAGTAAATGTGTTTTCTATTCAGGTGTATTTCTTATTAATTCTCAGTCTTTATAATGTATTCTTCTATCTTAAATTATCATAAACCAACTAGACTAATGCAACGTTCACCAATCTCATCCTTTCAAAGACTGTTCCACCATCTGTTCCATCTTGCTTTTAAGCAAATTCTTAAGGATATATAATGGTTTTATTGACCAAAGGAACATCCCCAATTAAACACGTTTTAATTCTAATTTTACCATTTATCTGGTTACTCTCCATTAAGCAATTTTGACCCCTTTCTTCCTCAAAGTTTGGAAAACATGTCTTCTTTTCTTGATATTTATTACCTTCAAATATCATAAATTCTATATCCCCTGGGCCAAAGTGACACAAACAGTGACTAGCCCTCTTGCTAACCTTATCCAGGTGGGTATTCGTCACCTGGATGTTATGATGGGAGAAACTGGATAGATCAACACATTCACATTACAGCTGCATCCAGTCCCTTTTACCTTAAATCACTGTATACATATGCAAGTTGCAAAATAAAGAATCATGGATTACTGGTTGACAGAGCTATTTGAATATAAGTCATAGTCATTTGTCACCATAAATCATATTGTGTCAGCTTTTTTATCATCTCTGTTGGTCTTCTCTGAACTCTTTCCTATTTATCAGACGACTTCTGGTATTGAAGAAACCAGAACTGCAGACAGCTTTCTCAGTAGCCTGTTGGTATCTCACACGCAGAAACTATCCTGATAAGTACAGGAGCCATAACTGAATCTTCCACCTCTCCAGCCATTGAATTATGTGAGTTGGCAAAATAATGAAAACATCTTTAACTCATTTCCCCAAGGCAAATAATTCTGGCCACAAGGTCTGCCCATAGTCAAGAAATTAACGAATAAGCAGTGTATTTAATCCTTTCAAGTGGATAACAAACACACCAAAGATAAATGAAGAATATCAGAAACGGGTCCAGTACTATTCAAGTTATCTGTTTCAGTGGTCACAATCCAGCAAAATACTTCCAAAATAGGATAACACATATGGAAACGCAGAATTCAGATCGTCACTGGAGATGTGATAGCACAGGTGACTGCGTTGGGGGAGAGAGCAAGTAACTTAAGGGTTACTGTGGATATTTCTCTGTATGTGATCTCTGCAAATTATACTTGAACAAAAGAATTCATTATTCTTAGAGGAATGAAAAATTACTGTCAAGAGGAAACCAGTAAGCAATCTTGCTTCTAGTAAGAACACTAATAGAGTAGTATGTGAATATTTGGAATTCATATTCAGAAAACAATTTGGAAATACTAGGAAAATCAAATTAAGGTAACAAAATGCTCTGAGCAGGAAAAGAAACTTGTACAAGTGAGGTTTCAGATGCTCAATGTATTGAAGAGAAAGAAGATCAAGGTGGGAACTGATCATTACCTTTTAACAGATAGGAGAATAGGTTTTTCAAAGTTGTTAACAAAGAAGTGATAAGATAAAATGGCTAGAAGTTGGAATTACACAAAATCAAGGTTGAAACAAATTCAATAACCTATGTGTAAAGGTAACTGAAACATAAGAACAGTTTTGTTGTCAAAGATCACAAATGTATCAGAACTCTGTATTTATAAAGTCTCTAGTGCTTAATCTCGTTTATGGGAAAAATTGGAAGTTGCTTATATCCAGGGACGTGGTTGTCTGGTATTGGTGGGTCTTCTTTACAATGTGGTTTTGTTTTTGTTTTTGTTTTTGTTTTTGTTTTTTTTTTCATGGAGAAAATACAACCTACGTCACCGTCAGTCTGCATATAACATTTATAATTCTTCATTAGAACTAGGACTGTAATTCTATTTACAGCAGCCCAGACATGACGAACTTAGCTGGTGGTTTATAGTGTTCAGTTAGGATTTTTTCTCAATGGATGCATAATTGTCAAGAAGTATTACTATGCCTTTTGGGCTGTACTACTGTTAGCATTCTGCTATCTCCTCTTTTCCTTTCCCAACCTTGCACTGATGCTTCCACATCAGGTCACAGCTGATCAAATGTTACAGTCAGTACTATGAAGTGACTAAGGGAATTTATATAAAATTTTGATTTCTCTATACCCTTACACTTTCAGAACTGTCACCAAGCAAGAAAGTTTTTCTCTGGTCAACAAATAGATATTCTTTCTTCCTGCCTGTTTTTAAAGTTGTTTTTCTTCATTTGAATGAGTATTATTAATTATTTCCCTGAAATTCCCAGGGTCTTATATTTGGCCCTAAAAATCCAAATTACCTTTTTTCATACAGAGGATGATGAGGGAACAAACATTTCTTTTCAGAGGGATGCAGATGTGTGCCTTTATTAACTGGATATCTCATTTTCTACTCCAGTTAAAAAAAAAGATGCGTATTTATTTGTGTAGTCACAGGGGAAGCGGCACCGAATTAGACACCAAAAACTACACTTGACTTTGGAGGGAAAACAGCAATTTGGTTTGCTTTAGCTGTAATTCACAGCATGCCCAGACACTTGAAAGGTTACTTTTTTTAGCTTGTCTCATATTGAGTAGTAACTTAAACCTCCACCTTCATTCTGGCTATTGGTTTGGCTTAGAAGACAGTAAAAGGCCAGACGCTTTCCCTTAATCTGTTTACCAGGCATTTAGGGAAGCATAGCTGTACCTGAGAGCATATTGGGGAAAAAAAACCCAAACCAAATCAAAACCAACCCCTCTCAAAAAACCCTGCTGAGAAGGTGTTTGATCAATGTATGAAGTGTGTTCTACAACACTGAGCCTTGTGGTGGTGTAAGAACAACATCAGCAGACCCAAATGGTACTTTTCATCCGCAGCCCTTTTGATGCCAGTGGAAATTTTACCTTTACACTTCATCCTTTTCCAGTGTAGCCTGGATCATATGCTAATTTATCTCCAAAGGATTAATGGAGTGGGACAGTTCTCCAGTACACTGTCCATGGTGCTATCTCCATTTACTGGGGATTATGTCCTCTTGTTATGAGGACATACTTGAAATGAATGAGCACAGAATCTACTTTATCTAAACAGAATAAGAAGTAAACCTAGTAAAAAAAACAAAAAAAAAAAAAAAAACAAAAAAAAAGTTGATCACGTAAACAAAAGAAAACTGAGGTTTTAATCTAAATCATTGTACAGAAGTTGCCACATTACAAAAACCATTGCTGTTTTCACACATTTTGGAACTTATTTTGTACACATGATCCTGAAATTAATGAAATAAGGTACCCAAGAAAGCCAATGGCATGCTGGCTTGTATCAGGAGTAGTGTGGCCGGCAGGACCAGGGCAGTGATCGTCCCCCTCTACTTGGCATTTGTGAGGCCGCACCTCGAGTACTGTGTTCGGTTCTGGGCCCCTCACGACAAGAAAGACCTTGAGGTGCTGGAGTGAGTCCAGAGAAGGGCAACGAAGGTGGTGAAGGGTCTGGAGCACAAGTCTGATGGGGACCGGCTGAGGGAGTGGGGGTG
>NW_009600778.1:44448-63116 GCF_000690535.1 Cariama cristata
GCACCAGGAGAAGTTCAGGCTAGAAATGAGGAGGCATTGCTTCCCAGAAAGGGTTGTTAGGTGTTGGAATGGGCTGCCTGGGGAGGTGGTGGAGTCACCATCTCTGGAGGTGTTTAAGAAAAGACTGGACGTGGCACTTAATGCCATGGTCTAGCTGACATGGTGGTGTTATGGCAAAGGTTGGACTCGATGATCCCAGAGGTCTCTTCCAACATAATTGATTCTATGATTCTGTGAATGAGTCATCTGTATCTGTAAAAGTATGTCATTTGTGCAACACTGGCAAAAAAAAAAAAGGAAATCAATGGGGTAATCATGCCTCCCTTAATCAGATCAGACTAAGAAATACATTTCTTCACACTCTTCCTCTAACAACCTAAAAGAATCTTTTGATAAAAAAAATTTTTATTTATTTATTTTTTTAAAACTAAAACCTGGAAATATGTATCTAAATGTTTTCCAAACTTGTATATTAAAAATCAGAATATATTAGTTTTACAAAAATCTTGGGGCAACTGTTTGACAATCCTTTCAATTTTTTTAGAAGACAATAAATAAATGAGCAATCAGTCTGAGAAATAAAAGTTGAAGAATGTACATTTTCTCTTAAGATTAAAAAAACCCCACATTTACTAGTAACAAATATTTATTAATTTTTAATTTTTTTTAAGTGTCTTTTATCTGAAGTGTAACTTTCACCAGACAGGTAGCATGAAATTCACTCTGCATCTATGATACACCCATTCTAAGGATAAACATTTGATTCCATTTACCAGGAATAACAGTAGATCATCTTCACCCTTAAATAAATCAATTTTAACTAGGATTAGGAAAAAAAAGACAAACTAGAACAACATTTTCATTCAGGCAAGAAGATGAACATGAAGTTAGATTATGGTGCAATCTGATCAGCATTTGAAGGGTGCCTACCTAATAACAATTTTTCATTAGACAGAGGTTTTCTAATTTATTCAATTGCATAGGTACAGCAATTTGTTTGTTCTTTTTGGTAGTCACTATGCAATCCCTCAGTTAATTATTGCTAATGTTTTGCAGAATGTGCTGCAGTTAATTATTGTTGTTAGTGTAATTAGTTTACTAAATATAAGCCGGCAATGCATGGTCTTCAAACTTAGAAGTTCTTTTTGTGTATGTATTTTGTAGCACTGATAAACAGAACTAAACCAAAATTTCTGAGTTGCATCAAAGTAGGGACCGTGAGAGTACTAGGTTCAGATGCAGATCTCTGAAGGTATTTGTAAGCGAAACCTGTTTCAAAACCACTAAGATTTTTAGAGATTAAACCCTACACCTGGCAACTTGAGGTAGGTTTGAATGGTACTGAGCTGATGTGAGATTTGTCATCGAACCAGAGAAGATCGAGTGTCAAAATCTTTTTTTTAATTGAAATTTAACTATCATTCAAAATGTGTAATTTTGATATGAAATATAATCAAATGACAGTCAGTAGAAAATTGACTTTTATTTTATTTTATGTCATTTCAGTTAAATTCCTAGTTCTAGCCTAATTTTGATCTAAACTTTCACTAGAGTGTATGGTTATTCTTAATGTCAGATGCAACCTACACGAAGTAATAAATTAGAATATTGCTCTGAAAAAAAAAATAGTTCTATTTTCAGAAGTTTTGGAAAGGATAACTTATTGTAGAGAATCTATAATCTATAATTATGGTACAGAAATAAATTCCCAGGAAAATCTACATATATCTTTGTACATTTTAATTAAACATCACTATTACCTGTTTGTTTCAAACTCTGGGTTTTGGGATAGTGTTTTTTCCTCCTATAAAATAGTGGCACAGATTTACTTTTTTTTCTGGTACTGTTTTTGAAATGTGAGGACCCTTAGGTAACAATTCTTAAACCATTTGCAGTTTACACATCATTACTTCGAATGTAGTGGGTATGAGATTTAGATGTGCTGAGTTTATCTTCTATTACCAATTCTTGTGAAATTTCTACTACACCGAATAGCCAAAATAACAAGAGATTGGCTGTCCTCCTAGATTGTGTGCCATCTTGGAGCACAGAACTGAAAAGACAACCCTGACAACCCAAAGCCAATATTCTATAAGCACTAACATCAAAAGAACAGGCATTGTTTGCGTCCTCTTCCTCATTCTTCCATGTCCATACACACAATCATCACCCTCAGCCACTTGTAATGAGCATGCAATTTTCAATGCAAAGATCTCCCTACATACAGCATGAAGTGGCACAGTAAGAGAGCAACAGAGGATGGGAAAGAGAAGATTAAAATGCTCAGGGGATGTCTAGAGGTGAACCATGTCCAGGACAAAAAGAAATTTTATAATATTTCTGCATATTGGTTCCTAAGGAAAATTCCAAACTTAGATTATTTATTATTGAACAAAATGAGGAATCGAAAGGCTTTCATTCAAAAGAGGTTTCCCACTCAGCAACTTAACCCCAGCTGTTACTGCTGTTATCATGACTTAAAAAGTAAAGAAAGAGGGAGAAGAAGGGGAAAGAAGCCAGGATACTATCAATACATCATCCCGCATAACACTTATCTGTCAAACTTTAAATTGGAAATTGAATTTTTTTTAATCTCTCAGTCTTGCACTACCTTAACCCTTCTTTATAGTTAAAACCATGATCTCCTGGACAGACCGAATCCAGATCACTAGACGAAAGCAGAGCTCATCTTGGAGAACGAAAGTGGTCCTTCAGGTCTTTTTCTGCTTTTAATCCAGTGTAAATTAGTCCTGCCTATAGAATATGTCTCAGGATTCTACTGAAATATTTCATACTCATTCCTTATTGGAAGTTCCTAACCAGTAAATAATGAACTACCCACCTCCTTTCTTCTAGACTTTTAATTCTCAGTTGCTTTTTTTTCCTCCAGAAATTTCACTTTTGTGAAAACAACAGAAGGTTTTCATGAATCTCATTGAATGTCATAATTATCCACTTAATCCTATTTTTATTTCTCTAGACCACATAGACACCCAATTCTTCTTGAATAATTATGTGGTCCTCAGCTTTGGAGATATACAATTACCTTGTGTAATCCACAAATTTGAAGGCTTTATGACATCTACAGCTAATATTTTCTGAACAAGGAGATTTAAATACACTTAATTTGTGCTTCATTACCTAATAGTAAATGGGAACTCTAAAACGTCCTCAATATAAATATAGTATTTACCTGTTATTATTCAGTTATACTATGAACGATCCAGTTTGTAATATCTTTTGTTTTGCGAATGAATCTTCAAAATGACATCGTTCTTAGAATAATACGATTGGGAAAAATTGCTGCCATCTTTTGGATGCACTTAGAGAAAAGAAAAAAAAAAGGGGGGGGGGGGGATTTTACTGAAAGTTCCAGCTGACACATCCTGGATACCTGCTTTACCATGGAAAAGATAATTTAAAATTGCAGAAGGTTACTCTGAGATAACAAATATTTTACTTTTTCCCATTTTATATAGTGATAGTAGCATAACACCTGTGCAAGAATTTTTTGCTTGGTTAAGAAATACTGATGGGAAATAGCTTTCACTGCAAGATGTGCCTCTGAAGTTGAAGCCAAACATAACAAGAAAACAGAGATTATGGATACAGAGAGGAAATTATATCCACTCCCAATATTTAATTTTTAGCATCTATACCTTGTTTTATTGTTTGAATAGGAAATAAGACACAATTATTACAGTTTAGTGTTATAACTTATTTATCCTGAAATTTCTTTGGAGTCTAGCCTGGATAGATTATATTATCCTTTTTTGTTTGTTTGTTTGTTTGTTTCTCTTTTTCTTTTGAATTCTCAGAAGATATAATCAAATGGTTGTTGTGTGGCCAGCTCAACACACTGCCTTCCGAAACAAACACTGCATGTTCAGCAAAGTCTTTTTAAGAACAGAGAATGTTAGTGTCAGTGAGAATAAATCAAAGGTGATAATATCTGGGAAAAAGAAAACATTGTCCAGAGAAAATAATGACTCCTCTGGAGATATCGTTGTCAGACACTAGCATATCTTGCCAGCACTGGACAGTGATATTAAAATATACTGCAAATCTACTTTATTGCCTGGAGTGAGACTCAGACATGCATCCTGTAACTGTCCGGACAGGAGGGAAGGCTATCACCAGCTGAGCCATAATGACAATCAAGAAAAAAGTAAAAGAAAATGTGGGAAAGAAAACAGTCTCTCTAGGCATCCTGCACAGTTTGCACTGTACAGCTCACTTTGCAGTTAGTTTCATTTCTGCCTGAGGACAAGGAACGGCAGGCCAAGAAGTTACACACGTCCACACTGTCCAGAAACTATCACCCCTCACCAAGTGTTAGAGTGACATGATTGCTTGCTGTTTAACAGCAGCAAACTACCCACTCTCATATGCAATGGAGCCAAGGTTAGTTTTACCAAAATATCCAATTAAAAAGGCTTATAATGTTTCAGTCTGTAACAAATTAAGCTGACTCATTGCCCCAGTCACGAATTATAGAGTCTTTTATCCAAGCCATGTGCAAGAGAAAGAGGAGTGAAACCCCTCATTAAACAACGTTCTTGTTCTGTGAACTTTACACTCACAATTCACCCCTTCTCCCCAAAAATGCTGTTGCTGAAACTTACCGCTTTTGCCAACTCCCCCTGCTCCTAGCATCACCACCTTGTACTCTCTGGAGCCTGCTGAAGAATTGCTGGAGGAGCTGATCATTTCATTTTCTAGCTCCATCTTGCACGAGGCAGAAGAAGGGAGCAAAAGGGAAGAAAAAGCAAGTGTCAGGTGCTTTCTCTGATCTTAAACAGCTATAAAAGCTATGTTTAAAAAAAAAAAAAAAAGGCAGAAAGGAAAGGTATAACGCAAGAGGTACGATTGATCAGCCTCACACTCGCTGCATGCCTGTGTTAGCTGGAGAAGGTCTCATAGCAACCACTTTAACAGCTTCCAATAAAAATCTCTCTCTGCCCCCTCCCAGCTCTGTATGATTCTCTGTGTTTCTCTTCCTGGACAGAGGCAGTTTTGTGAGGCTCAAGAGCCCTGGTACCTCTGGGTGTTGCAGTGTCGTTGGAATCAAATTGAGCAGAGCCTCCAGGAAAAAGAAAATTGATCAAATTTCTGAATTATGATGCTTGTTATTCCACGTAGCACTTGCTTGAATCTTAAACAATAATAAAACAGACCAGACAACCTCCTGGCCACCTTGGAGTTAAACATTCATCCTACATTCAGCAATTTGCTAGATTTACATTTAATACTATTAGAAGGGAAATAAGTAACAACCTGTAAGTGTCTTTGTTCTTCATGAAGCTTACTGCAAAGCAGAGAAGTTTTCAAAGGTTAGGTTGGTCCCCAGATTAATTCTCTTTTTGGTCAGTTTGCATCAATTATTTGCAGAAATAAACAAGGTATTTTGAAAAAAGTTTGTTTGCTGTGTTGCTTTTTTTCCCCCACAGAATTTCAGAAGGAGATTGGAACTGAAAGGAGGGGGAAAGATCTATTCATTCAGAAAATATCCATGTAAGCAAAAAACAAAACCAAATTGTTATAAATATTTCAGAGTAATATCAAGTGATTTATCTAACCCACCTGATCAGCCCAAATAAATAAGAAAAGAATAAAGCAAAAAGTTTGTGAGTGACTTCCAGGGTGAAAATTTCCCATTAGGATTATTCAGTGAAAACTTACAACAAAAGACTACAATTCTTCATTGATTTCTGATGCTGTTCTTGAGAAATCTGGTGTATTTAAATAATGTGATAAGTAACAAGATATTCACATAACTTTAACTCCTACGCAATATTTTTGAGGATCGAAAAGCACCTACTGCAAAAGGGATGGAAAGCAAAAACTTACTTACACTTCACATGAAAGTGCTGGGCTTTCATGACAGGTGGAACTATTAACAAGACAGGGAAATGGAAGCAGGAGATGTTAGTAAAGTATCCTGGAAGCCAGACACCTTCATCTGTCCACTCCTCAAATTATTTCACAGAGAGGAAACACATGACATTACACAGGAACACAAAATTAAAAGTTGAAAGAGAAAGAAAAAACCCAAAACATCCTGATGAAGGACATGATTTAAAGAAAATTAGGAAGGAGAGAAAAGTGGTGCATGTATGAAAGTTTAGTTTAATGCACTAAGAAAATAGATAGTTAAAGAGAAGAGGTACATAGGTATGATAATAGAATTATAATTAGAATGGAGAAGGTGAACAGAATGTAAACACTCATTTTCCCTCCTAATACAGAAATTAGGAAATATCAGATGAAACAGACAGTAGCTGGGTTCAAAACCGAAGTACTTGTAAGAGTCGTGGCTACCTCAAGGAACTTCTTACCACTTGATGTTTTGATCAGTAGAAATGAACTTGTAAAGAAAAAGGATTTAAATAAAAAGTAATACAAAATCCATTGTGGACTGTTAGAGTCACCATCTCTTGCTTAGAATCATAGAATCATTGATTCATTTAGATTGGAAAGGACCTGAAAGATCATCAAGTCCATGCCAAGCCCACCCCTAAACCATGTCCCTAAGCACCACACCTACATGTCTTTTAAATACCTCCAGGGATGGTGATTTCACCACTTCCCTTGGCAGCCTGTTCCAATGCTTGACAATGCTTTTGGTGAAGAAATTCTTTCTAATAACCAGTTTAAACCTTCCCTGGCACAACTTGAGACCATTTCCTCTTGTCCTACCCCATGTTACTTGGGAGAAAAGACCAACCCCCACCTGGCTACACCCTCCTTTCCTGCAGTTGTAGAGAGCGATTAGGTCTCCCCTCAGCCTCTTCTTCTCCAGACTAAACACCCCCAGCTCCCTCAGCCGCTCCCCATCAGACTTGTGCTCCAGATCCTTCACCACCTTCGTTGCCCTTCTCTGGACTTGCTCCAGCAGCTCAAGGTCTTTCTTGTCGTGAGGGTCCTAGAACTGGACACAGTACTCGAGGAGTGGGTGAGTACAGGGAGTATAGGGAGTACTTCTTGCTTAAGAAATACTGAAGACTCACACCAACAGATCCTGGGAAAACACTGAAGAATCAAAGTATGACAGTCAGCTGAAAACAGCTGTGTTTTCAGCCACACAGATAAAGCAAGCAGAGGGAGAACCACTGTGTTCTGAGAACTCCTCCAGAATCAGAATGTGCTACTGTCGTCCTACAGAATTTCTGCAATAATCGTGCTGTGAGCAGCTTTCTACTGTCAGGGCTGGGTGGCTGTATTGATGCCTGAATGCAAACCTCAGAATTAAGAATCTGGTCATCAGAGCATAAAATAGGACTTAAACAGGAAAATATATATGTGATAATGTAATGTCTAAATATTGAACTTCAGCAGAAAAAGGCAGGTAGGTCAGTAAATCGCTGTTGTGATTAGAATTCTATTTTCATTAAAATCATTCTAAAGTTTATATTAGATAAAACTAATACTGATACCAATACTACTGCTTAGAACAGCTGGGTTTTCCTAAAAATCTCAAATTAACATAGCAATATCCTCTTCAGGAGCTTTTAACTCCATAGATGACAGTAATATTTGGCTGACATTAAAACATCAGGAAAGTCAGTGGCTGTGGGTGTGACTCAAAAGACAAGTTAAGCAACATATTCAAAATATATTAGTGAAAATTATGTGTACATAATGGATAGGAATTATTAATTTTTTTCCAGCTGTTGGTATTTGCCAGAGAAAAGTGGCAAGTCATTTTTTTTTAATTTTGTTTAGAGTTGGAATGTGGGGAAGGATATAAGAAATGGAAGACGCTACGAAAGGGAATTGTGTTAAGCAGGAAGCAGAATAAGATAGACCTTAACGAAAAGACACATTCTCATCTTTTAAGAAAATCTAGAAAAAAGAAGACAACATTTTTATGTCTGAAAGAGCAGATTTAAATATTTTTATCTGTTGATTGAAGATTAACCATTTAAAGTACCTACTTGAAAGACAGATTCATATTCATTAAACTTCAACAGTTTAATAAGTATTATTACTTTATATGAACACTTGGAGAAACATATCCTGCTAACTTTTAAGGATGCCTGTCCAGAACCCAAAAAGCTGATACTGCATTCCCATTTATAAAGCAAAACTTGTTCTAATTGGTTTTTGTCATAACTTCCTATAGACGGCCTACTCTGCCCTAATTTCATTCAATTCAGTAGTGCAGGACAAGTGTTTAGCTTCATTCCCATTTACGATAATATCAATTAGTCTTCCTTCTCCCACCTAAGCAGAAAAGTACAAGGTTTTGCTTTCAGTCTACTGCCAACAAAATTAATACTCAGATGATACGAAACAACTTAGCTTGAAACACTTAATAATACAGGAAAAAAAATCACCAGCATAAATGCTTTATGGACAACAGGAAGAATCAGTACAAAATACAACAATCGACCCTGAGATACTAGAGTTTTTATAGTGAGTGACTTATTCCACAACAAATTCCAACCCTCTATTTTATCTGTTTCTCTCCTTTAAGGACACATTTATCATGATGTAAATTCAAAGAAAACTGTCCTCAGGGAAACAAGAGCAACTGCAAAGGTGGGAAAAAAGCTTGGGGTAGTAACCTATCATGAATCATTTATTTAACAAGTTTAACTCTCTTGCTGTTTGTATGTTGCTTATGATTATACAGCAAATCTTCTGATTGTTTTTCTATTTTTTTAATTTTCTATTCAAACTCACTGCAAAATACAGCAATCAAGTGAAAACAGTCAGTATTCAAAATTTGTCAATTGTTTTGGCTGAATTCATAATTTGTCAGTTAATATTGAAATAGCTGTATGTTCAGGTCTTTAAGGATGCTCAGGTCTTATGCAAAAGACAACATACAGTTAGATATGTTAGAAGATAAACAGATGAGCTTTTTCTAGAGAAAATGCTGCTAGAAAACTCATTCCATTCATCCTACATCCCCATTTGCTCCGGGAGTGTTCAATAAAATAATGAGATGTTAATAGAACACGTAAATGTTCTGAAATTATTTCCTAGAGCACTTTATGTTGAGGAGATTTTATCAATTAACCTGGGTAAATATTCTTGTCATTAGACAGGGAGCTCATGAGTTTAAAAACTTGAATAGCAAGCAAAATGCAAATCGTGACTGATTTGTGCTTCATTAAGTGATGGGTTAAAGGCATGTGAACCATTTAATAATAAGTGAATATGCATGAGCCCACTGGGCTCCATGCCATTATGGAAACACTGACCATTCTTTTGTCACTCGTGTTTACGTATTAGGCACAGCAGAGAAAGGAAATGTAAAAAACTTCCTTCATAAAAAGGCATGTAAGCCCACCTTGCTGAATTGCTGAAGTTCCGCTATGACAAGAGTGTTAATGCAGAAATCATTGCACAACACTTGAGAACTCATTCTATATTCTCCTAAGAAAAAACGCGCTTGGTACACTAGCTCAACTTGATCAATTCTGAGTAAAGCTAGCATACTAAAGTAATTGCTAGGAGACTTTTAAATTTTAAACTTAAAATTTACATTAACAGATTTAACATATTCATTCTTAAATATGCTGAGCACCCCTATTGCTAAGGTACCTCCAACACACTACAGAAGCAGTTCTGCATTTTTGGAATTCAGATTCCTACTACAAATACCCATTGGTTCAATCACCCATCTGCCACAGGCACCCTGACTTCCTTAGGTAATCCCCATCCTTTTTCTATTCTCCAAATTACTCATCTGTAGGAAGACTCAGTGTGACACATGTAGTACACTTGACAGGACACTTGACAACCTCACCTTGAAGCTGGCTCTTCAGCTCAAGTTGGTAAGACATATGTCTTTTGTTCTGAAGCACTTATTTCTATCTCTGTTGTCATTCAACACTGTCCTCTGCCTCTGCTGCAACACATTTTAATCTAAGCCTTATTAGTATGTTGAGTGACAAAAGCAAATGAAAAGAGAAAAGATGTGAGACTGACTATTAACAGAAAAAGTGAAACAACTTTAGAATCCGTAAAGTAAAGAAGCATTGTGGGTTTGGTCTTGTCAAAGATGAGAGGTTTATCCTGAGCAACATCTTCCCTTCGATTATGCCAGGTCGAACAATGCAACTAATATTGTACCTGCTGTACAAAGGTTTGAGAGATAGGGGCAGTTTGTCGCATTCTTAAAAACACTCAAATAGCGTTAACTTTAAAATTCTTGCAAGTGACCAACTTATAGAACAGAAACACTGAAGGTCATGTCCTAGACTATGTCAAAGGGAAAAGCTATTTTCTCTGAGTTTCCAATAAGGTTTCACAAATGATTTATGATCTTACTGTCAAGAAGTACTAATGATTGCAGGTCATTTATGGATTTCTGTTGAATTCTAATTACATTCATAGATAAGACTTTCATACTTTCAAATGCAACACTGATATTCAGAATGTGAAAAACTTAAAGATCTCAAAGCCTTAACTCCACATAAAGGTGTTCTCTATGAGCATGAAAGTATGTTTGTTCTAAACTCATTCACCTTCCAATACTTTTGCTGGGAAGAAAAATTATAAGCACAGATATAATATGAAATACTATAAAAATAGCATTAGAAGAGCTCTGAAGAGGTCATCTTTTTCATTCCTGCCCCACTCCAGAAATATTTAAGTAGTTTGAACAATATTTGCTTAACCTTACTTTAAAGTCTTCCAGAGAGAGAAATTACCCAGTTTTTCAAATACTGAAATAAACTGTCTCACTATCTTACTAGAAATGTGTTTAAAACTCAAATGTCCTTTATTACACAAGAAGATTATCGCTTCTCTTCCTACCTGCTACAGCTATTAAGAAAAGGCATAGTGAACATAACAAACACATATTTAAATAGTTGGCTAGTGAATCAAATTAGTATGGTAAATACAGAGAATGTTGTTCTTCTTAGCCTTCCTGTCTCTTCCTTTTCTTTCATGCTTCCTCCTTTTCACCAGAAAACTAAGTCTATCTATCCTCCTTCACAGTTCATTTATTAGCCTTTTATGCTTCTTGTGTTCCCAAAGACTTTTCACTGCCTGTTTTGAAGAGTGCTTCCCAAATCTGGCCACTTTATTGTTTCAAGACTTCGTACAACATGGATTTACACATGCTACCGGTGCATTTCAAGGTTAGTATAGTTAAAATAAACACAGGCATCAACAATAACAGATGTAAAATTTTTTGTAGTTTATAATCTGCATTTGAATGCTCTCGGTAACAAATCACAATCTACTGGGATTGTGCCAGTTTCTGACTTTCAGCTTTTTGCTACTCTCTTTTTTAAGTCAAATTTGTCATATTGATTTCTGGAAAAAGGAGATTCTTTCAATTTTATTTGCTATAAAAAAGAAAATTCTCTCATTTTGACTGTTACCTTCCAGATGTTTATAAATGATGATAATGCCTGCATCCTAAAAGTCCTTGAACTTGAAAACAGTTTCCTGAACTTCACTTCAAGTGTGTGAATTTTAATACTGAATCATGTCAAATGATGTATCAGTAAAAAAAAAAAAAAAAAAAAAAGCAGTAGACAGACTCTTGAATTGATCTGCTATTAGTCATTCAGATGCTTCCTACTTCACTGTCCACACTGAGTAAAACCTACAGAGACTAACTTCAGCTTTATCAGGGAAACACCAAACAAGATAAATCTGAATTTTTCTGACCTAGATTTTCCTAATATCATCGATTATTTTCCATGTTGAGATAGTTTTTATCCAGAAAACAAATTGTTTATTGGTATTCTTTTTGGTTGAACAGAAGTGAATACTTTTGCAGTTGTTAAATCTGTTGCAATGAGCGCTAATCTTCTAAGTAAGTCGAACAACTGTACCAACAATAAGAAAAACATGATCAATTCCTTTAAAATCATCAGTGAAAGGTTTCTTCAAGGAAATTTAGACTTTTGGTTAGCTAAATCTCCCACTGGACATATTGTTTCCTATATTGAACAGAGGAACGTTCAGTGAGGTTAGAGTAATGGAGGTTTTGACTCAGCTACCTAATGGGCTGAAAAATGGATTATAAGAAATTACAAAAAATTTATATATATATATATAGTTGTTTTCAGAAGTAGTAGTGCAGTCTCTTCTCGACTAAAAGTTTCTGTTGTCATTCTGTTCATACCTCTTCTTGAACTCTGATGAACCTACCTATTTTGAAGAGGAGGTTGAGGGGAGATCTGATCACTCTCTACATCTACCTAAAATGAGGTTGTAGTGAAATTGGGGTCGGCCTCTTCTCCCAGGCAACTAGTGACAGGACAAGAGAGCATAGTCTGAAACTGCAATAGGGGAAGTTCAGGCAAGAAATGAGGAGGCATTTCTTCACAGAAAGTGTCATTATGCATTGGAATGGGCTGCCCAGGGAGGTGGTGGAGTCACCATCCTTGGAGGTGTTTAAGAAAAGACTGGATGTGGCACTTACTGCCATGGTCTAGCTGACATGGTGGTGTTATGGCAAAGGTTGGACTCGATGATCCCAGAGTGTTCTTCCAACCAAACTGATTCTTTGATTCTGTGATTCTGTGTTTTTTATAGCTTCCAATCTGTTTAAAGGGACTAGTTTTGTATGTAAAAATAACACTGAAAAAAAACACTAGGAAACCTGCATTAAAAAAAATCACTACGTTTTGCAAATCTGAGATAAACTCTTGCATCTAAGCTCTACCAAGTGGATTATGAGCTAGATAAGTTTGTAAATGCATTTATTTGGAAAGTTCTTACAGAGTTGTGTTCTAAAAGATTACAAATATCGCACTTGTGACTTCCACTGCAATTGATTCAAGATCTATTTCTACTAAAGGCACTAGACACTGCAGTCTATCACTAGTTCATCTGTTAATCAGTTTAAAGATACTATTCTTACAAAATACTGTAAGATCAATAGGCTTATGTGTTATTAAAAGAGCTAATTAACCTCTGTATAGCATGAAAAGCAAAGCAGTGTAGTAATTTTATAATGTTGTTAATTAACCATGTTGTTAAAAAAATCCATCACTGTAGGCTTCATTATATCATTAGCTGTTTAACTTTAAAAAGGTCAACTTTAAGAAAAAAAAGAATCTCATTCAGAAAACTGGTGCAAAATCAGAACCCCAGTTCTTTATATTGGAAATACTTAATATCCCTTACTGGCGTCAAATTTGTTAAAGAATCGTCCAAGACAATGTTAGATTAATCTTCTATTTCCATGCTTAATGTCAGTTTTCACATCAGATGTGGTTTTCATTGTTTTATAAAGAAAAGAAAAGTCTTCAACCTGGGGGAAGAAGGATAAAGATATGACATGGCTCTGAAAATTAAAATACTGAACTGATTGAAAGTTTAAATTCCCCAAGTGATGACTTTCTTGCTGCTATCTGCATCATACTGAGATCACCAAAAGTAGACTCTTTAGATACTCACAGAGATCCTTCTGCCCACTCAGCAAAGAAAATATTTCAAGTAAGTATTCACTGTTATTCTTATAAAATTAGTAAAAATATAGCCTGAAGAGAGGGGGAAAAAAGCTCAAATTAGCCCTACTTCAGTGACAGGTCATCCTTACCAAAGTTCTGGGAAATGACAAAGAAAAGCCTACATCTGTTATTTGTGTTATTTGTATTATTAAACCAAAAAAGAGATAAAACAGTAAAGAGTGGTTAACTAGATAAAAATCTTTCATATTTCTGTGAAGTGCTTTCAACAATAACTGCATAATCAAATATTTTCTTCTTTTAGGAGGATAGATTTTGCTTGACAAAGAAATATATTTTTCAAATTTTGTATTGAGGATCATCTCAAAAGGTCACAGTTAATAAATCCTGTGGATTGGACTTAGAGGGTTTAGGGAAAGCTGAATCCTGTTATATTTTTCTTACTTCAACTTAGAAAGCTCATAAATGGGCCAAGTCCTGTGAAATTTAAGTTAGCTAAATTGGTTACTGAAACAATATAATCAATAAGTCTCCAGGTAGGCATGTTGCTGACACAAGCTAATTTTACATTCAAATGAAGTCCCACTATTTCTCTGTGTTTACCAAAGTTAATTTATGTTTCTTTTCCAGAAGTATCCCGTGTGACTCTAAACAGTCTGGAACTGCACGTAAGCTGTTAGTAGTTTACAGCTATAGCTCCCTGGAAATATAATCACTTCAGGAAAGAAAAAAAAATCTTGGTAGTATTACTTTCCTTCATTGATCTTTAATCAGTGATGGAGAAGTGTCTTATGGCTAGTACCATACCAAAATTCTTTTAAGCATATGAGCTCAGAGTTTTGAGATGAAGAACCATATATTTCTGTCCAAAATAAATATATCTTATGTATTAATCTTGATGACGAGCAAAATGAAAATATTAACAAATACATCCATCTCCCAAATTCCACCTTATTATGTCCACAAGTCTCTACTAAGACATTTTCCTTCTGATGTCTTTTTTAATATGGAATCAAAGATATACATATGTACATATATACAAACTTATACATAATAACATATATATGGACAACATAACTTAAATAGAGTATTTTAAACAAGACTTAAAAATCTACCCTACAACATTATTTCCAAGCATGTGTTCAACTGATGTGAAGTTTTACCATTTTCTTACTGGCTATGATGTTCTAGGCCTCCAAGAGTGGAGAATGATATTGAGAAGCCATTTAATCTCCTGTTTATAAGAGCAAAGTAGTAAAAACAAATGTTCTACCCTATTTTCTCATGAAAAAAATCTTGAATGGGAGCCACATCTGGTCAGGTCTCAAGTCCCAAATACTTTTTCCTTCCGTAAGATCAGGTTCAGTGTTATGATACAAAAGCGCTGAGGATCAGAACACCTGTGTTAGACTCAAGTTTAGAGAGAAACAGAATTTTGTGTGTGTCTATGGGACAGTTTTTGGTACTTTTTGCTGTCTGTGGATACTAATGTGCCTGGAAGACATAAGCGCAACTATTCAAGAAGAAGGTTAGACTGCAAAATCTATTCTCCTCAGTTTTGCTGTAGAGGGACTTTGATAATATAACAAAAGGAAAAAGCTGAGACAATAATGGATCTTTAATGGGAAGGAGTGCACAAATACCACGTTAGACAGAGGCCAACAAAGAGATCAAAGGAATTTATGTTCTTCCTATTAACTATAGACCTTAAAGGATTCTTGAATACTGGCAACCAGCCAAGCCTCTGACACACATCAAGTGAAAAATGCAGCTCTTCTAGGACCTTGAGTGGATTTCAGGAACTCTTTATTAGCTGAGCGCCATCTTAGGACAGCCTTTGTATTATAGCCATTTTACAAATATTCAATAGGCTAATCTGTGTTGCATTTCTATTTTGCATGCCATATCTTTCAATCTGTGGGATAAGAAGTTTATAAAATTTAATTTGAAACACCAAACTCTAATTCTTACTTAAACTATTTTTCAATGCGTCCTTTACTTGCATGTGGTTTTAGTTAGAATTTCAGGTCTATTTTAAATCAATCCAAATGACTTTTTGCTATGGAAAGATCTTTCGGCTCCTCAAGTTTGTATTTTCATTCACATTTAAATGACTTTAAAGAACTGCACATCCTGACGGTACCAGAATGAACTGCCTTCTCTCTCTTACCACACTTGGAAAGATCCTTCTCTTTCTGTGTTGTAACACGCCTTCCATTTTTCTGTAAGTTCCTCTAAAGCACACTGATACTTTGCTTTTCCTTGAGCAATAACTATTTTTATAATCACATTGCTTCAGGTTTTAGTGAAATATATACATCTCAATAACAGTACAGTAAGTCAAGCTCTCATCTAAAGGCCTACTCTTAGATCAGCATTGCCAAAAAATCTCTCAGCATTTAACCACCAGATGAGAAGCAGGCTATGGATTTAATATAAAGGTTTCCTGTCAGCTGTCAATATTCTCTACAGCATTTGAGCCCCTCGTGCTCCAGAAAGATTGTGAGATACATTTGCTTTAACAGGAGAATCTGTAAAATTACATAAATTTAAAATGGAAGGTTTACTTCGCTTTCATTTTTTTTTTGCAGAGAAGTGGAAAAGGCAATCTGTTTCATGACATATCACTCTGATTATCCTCAAAACAGATTATCCTGTACCCTGAAAATAACATTCTCACATTCTTTACTAAATCAGCCTCTCTTTTAAGATAAAGACCATGGCTATGTCTTACTTTTTTATGTAAAGGAATAGATGTTCTACTCTTTTAGAAGGCAGCCTAGTTCCAAGTTTGCCTCAGAGTAAATGGTGTCTAGATTTATCAGGCACCTCGTTAAATACAGTTAAATTCTTCCATGAATTAAGTGGTATTTCTTTGTGAAATACTGACTCGGAAAAATGTTATGAGTTAACAAAAAAGAAATAAAAAGGGAAAGAAAAATACCATCATAAGGATTCATTGATTGTAGAGATGGATTTGAGATAATGTAAATAAACTTATAAGTAAGAAAGATATTATTCCTTTGCAGTTATGGTAATTGCTACATAACTAGTGACATAGCTTATTAATTCCTTAATTATTTTTGATATATTTTTCATTTGACTTTTAGTAACATAAATTTATTTGACTGTGTAGAAAGTGTCACTGACAATAGCTGTATAGCTGTATTACGTAAACACACTAATGAGTCAAAATAAGTTTGATTAAGATTTTTATATTGTAGTCATCTCCTCTCACAGTAATGCAGAAGTATCACCAAAATTTTCTCAACACAATCTTTTTGTTTTGCAAAACAAAGTAGTCACAATTTTGGTCTTATATTTTAACAATCTTCCCTCTCCCAGCTTTTTCATGTTTCTCAATGATTTTTTTTTAAAAAAAAAGAGTTCTCTGGCCCATTTCTCCAGAACTTGTAGCTACCTCCAGTGGATCTTTGTCTAACAGTACTACTGCATCATGTCACTTACAACTGCCGAATGCTGAATGTTCACCTTTCCAGCTATTTTTTTCTATTTGTGCTCAGTGTCAGCATTCCCTTCTATGAAAAAATAACAGGATTATCTCATTTAAATATTCCTATAAATCTTATTCATACATAGAGGTGCTACACAATTTTATTCTAAGTAAAGGAAGTTTTAATGGACAAACTCACATGTAGACAGAGTTGACAAAGCCCTCCAGAGAAAGTTCTTTCCCTGAGCCCTAAGATTCCTGAAGAAAACATTTGCAAAGCAAACTTGGAATACTGAATTTGCCAGCCTGCATTTCTTTTTCTACTCATGTATATGTAATAGTGATTCATCTGTCAGGTATGGGCCATGAACCATGCTAAAGAATCTTCCAATTGCAGCAGAAATGCACTATAATGAGTCCCATAAAAATCACTAAGTCTGACATTGGAAGGACATTGGGAATACTAAAATTGAGATTCAGGTGTCTGGAGAGCATGGGTGCACATTACCATACATTTCCCTAAGCCTGTAAACTATTCTTGTCCTGCTGCAATTTGCACAGTATAGTAATTAATTGTGGATTATGTTTATAGGATAGTGGTGAATGTAATCAGTCAAATTTAATTGACAGCTCACTGGAACTTCAGGAGATTTGATTTTCTAGAGTTCTGAATCTTTGGAAACCTCAAATTAAAGGCAGACAATTAAGACTGATACTGTCAACAACTGTCCAATTAATCACAATTTGTTTACCAATGCACTTTACAAGACAGTGATTGCCTCACAACCTGTTGTACCAAAGAAAATAATGTCAAGTAGAGGTTCTCTTACTGCATTTTATTTTTTAGACAGGTTTTAATTTTCTTTCCTAAATCACTGGCAATATGACTATTTCCTTAAAATTTGCTGTTTCTCTTCATTCATATGCAAAGCTTCAGCTATTACTATTTTCTTTTTTAACACACTTCATTATTGAGGATATGCTATATAATCATCATAAAATTTCTTTCACAGATCTTTCTGATGTTCTATCCACACAATCTTGTCCAGTTCATGACTGAAATTACATCTTTATTTCATCTACTACCCTGTTATTTGTTTGCACAGACTTCACTGAAGCATGTAGTAGAAGGATATCTAGTTTACCTGTTGCTTGTTACTTCCCCCAATCTTCAGGCAGGATTATTCAGTCATTTAGATTTCAGTGACAAAAATCCAGGTTTTCTTTCTTTCTCCTGCACTTCTGATTTGGTTTCTGTGAGGTAAGAATAATCATAAACTGAGAAAACTGGAAGTGGAGTCTGAGTTGTGCAATTCTTCCAACAGCCTGGCCTTCTCCCATATACCTACTTATTTTCAAATTGATGAATACTAACAGAGATCTATCTGATGAATTAATATCCTCCAGAACAATCACTAACATCACATTGCTTCCTCAAAATCATTCATAATCACAGGAGACTTTTGCACTGTTGTTGCCTCAATATACTCTTCAACAAAATTACTGTGTGAGATAGAATCATAGAATCGTTTATGTTGGAAAAGACCTTTAAGATCATTGAATCCAACTGTAAACCTAACAGTGTCAAGTCCACCACTAAACTGTGTCCCTAAGCACCATGTCTACAAGACTTTTAAATGCCTGCAGGGATGATGAGTCCACCACTTCCCTGGGTAGGCTGTTCCAGTGCTTAATGACCCTTTTTGGAAGAAATTTTTCCCAATATCCAGTCTAAACCTCCCCTGGCAGAACTCGAGACTGTTTCTTCTTGTCTTATTACTTGTTACCTGGGAGGAGAGACCAACACCCACCTCACTACAACC
>NW_009600779.1:0-1104 GCF_000690535.1 Cariama cristata
GAATATGTTTTATATATAGAATATATATACAAATATATATAGAATACCTTTAATTTTGTGACAGGAAAAGCAGAGCAAATTTCTTTCTATGACTGAAAGAGAAAAAAAATGTAGTTGCAATGTTATATATTGACTTCATTTTCTCTCTGAGGCTTGCAAACTAAATCACCAGTTTTCAAACTGTTTCAGATAGTATTTGTTGACAGGCTATAGAGAAAAGGTCTTCACAGGACTGCTTTCCCTTTCATTTTTAGCCTCTAATACACTTTAAAAGGCATCCAAAAATATTAATTACCCACCTAAATAATAATTGTGGCTGAAAAGTTACAATACATACCACAAATGGAACTGAACATAGTATAAATATAGCTTGGTAGAACAGTATACCAAAGTAAAAGATCACGCTGTAAATGAGTTTTGTGCTCCTGGGCTAGGGCTTTGTATTACTAATGCTCAGAAGCCAAAGGCCATGTTGGGAGAGACCTACAACGTCAGGTACCAACCCTCATTTGAAAAGTATTACGGTGATATAGACAGAAAAGATGGGAAGTTTGATCTGGGTTTGTATTAATCTGATGTTACTGCACTGGATCTCAAGCCAAGTCTGAGAATGGGACTTGAGGAACTTCTGACCCACAGTCAAGAATGATATCTATAGTGACCCTGGGTGTAGTTAGTGTTTTCCCAGATGATCAATTTTAGTTAGCTGTTTCGAGGCATTCAGGACATCCTTTTTGAAAACTATGGTTGCATGGGAATAGGAAATAAAGTATGTAAAACTCTATAATCTGTTTGGAAGGAAGGTTGGTTGAGTGCTGTGAGAACACTAAGAGGGAATATTTATATATAGGTCATGAATATTACATTATTTAGACAATGGCTTTCTGCCTTTCACCTAGCTTTGTGCCACTTTAGATAGAAAGATGTTACTGTATGAAAATACTGTCCTGACCAGGGACATAAGATGATGGCTGCTGAGAGAGGCAAGATAAGATTTATGCATTCAGAAAAGGAATAAACTCCAAAAAGTTAAGACCCCATGTAATTCTATGAGCAGAAGAATAAACAAAACCTGTTTTTCTATGGAAGGATGTCTTACACCTC
>NW_009600779.1:1135-22219 GCF_000690535.1 Cariama cristata
CTTTCTCCACTGTCGTTGCCTTGATATAGCCAGTTCTTTCTCAGATCCTTTCATCCTGGGTTTTCCTCCATCTCCCTACTCCCCCCATGTCCCCTGGGCCTCCCGACACATCCCCTGCTTCCCTCCACAGCCCACCCATGAGCAAGGCAGTGTGCACTGTGGGTATTTTGGAGCTGAACCTACCTTTTAATTTCTCCCCTCAAATCCTTTTTTCATTTGTTTTTAAACCAGAAGTCTAAAAAACTTTCCATGGGGTTAAGTGAAAATGACTCAGTTGAGCATTACAGAAAGACAAAACTTAGGCAATGAACCCTTTTTCTTTTCCTTAGAGAATCAGGCTTAAAATGAAATGACAATTTGTTTGAAAAAGCATTTGCATTTTAAGAATAAAAATATCTTGTATGTTTATATCTTTTTCATTTGTTTCAGATGATGTTCTGGAAGCTAAATTTATTGCTAGGAATGATCACCACCACAACAACTATAATTTTAGAAGTTATTGTCAGGCAGTGAATTTTAGATATGTAATGACCAGTATTTGTACCCACAGCCTGCCTCTAAGATACACTCCTGTAACTAGGCTACAGAAATTTATCATGTGACCTATATATACATCAAAACAGATCAGTTTTCAAATTTGCTTATTTTTAAGCAACATGGCAAGAATAATTTGCAAAGATTATTTGATGAGTACTTCTGAATACCAAATTCACCATTTTGTAAACAGAAAATTAAGCAAAATTCATTACATAAATTCCATGCTGTAAATTATTCACCCAGCTTTACTCTTACAGCATTTTGAATTCAGAACCTCGGTGCTTCTAATCTTGGACTCAGACAATGAAAGTAATATTTTCAATTGTCTCATACTATTCATTCAGGGATGTGTACAGAGAAATATGGCACAGAAAGAAGAACAAAGATCCTCGCATTTAACAAGTCAGACATAGAGGGCAAGCATAATGAGCTGTTGGGTACAGAATAAGAAATGCTTGCAGAGAGCTGAAGGGGGATAAATTAGACTTTGAAATTTCTTGGAAAACAAAGTAAGTAACTAAAATTGGTGAAAAAAAAAGATATCCAGTGGATGGATGCGTAGGTAAGAATGACGCAGGCAGATCATGGGCTCAGAAAATTAACTCCACAGCAGCATTTTGAATGGATACCAAAGATGACAGATTACATTTGTCCAGGCTGAGGGAGAACATTGCAGTAATTGAGATGCATGGTGATATGAGCCTGGGTGACAGTTTGAGCAATCTGGAAGAATCTGTGTTTTAGAGAGTGAAACTTAGAAAGAATCTGCTTACAGATTCAAGTGGCCTTGATGAAAAGATCAAGAGGGACACTCTTGGGGTAATCATGGAAGAGAGAGGATGTGAGAGAACCCAGACCACACAGTGCATTTGGGAACTGGTGCTGCTGACTATCTGAGCTAATTACATTTGGCTTGGAATTGAGGAATGGGAGAAAAAGATGCTGTCGAGCAGGCAGTGCAAATCAAAGTCATGTAGATGGAGATACTTGGTAAGCTAGTGTCTACGGACATGCAAGTAGAAACCTGGACTCCAGGAGGAGAAGTAATGGGAGACAGAAGATCTCAGTAAATATATACTGGTTGGCCTGACTGTTTGTGTCTTTGTCTTGACCTGGTTTTCTCTGTATCTGAGTTCCTGTTGTTTATGAGCCAAGTGCTGGGGAATGATGCTTCAGCTAAACTATCTCTTGATCAAATAAACTAAATACGCTGCAGCCATGGCTGCTGGCATTTAAAACTTCACCCTGCAGACTGAAGTCTTCCCTGCTTAACATTCCTGCACCTTCTGTTTCTTCCTCCAAGTAATATGTCTTTGACATAGGATCATTTTAAATATTTCTTCTTTTTGAGTCCTTTTACCTCTGCAGGCCTGCTTTCTCAGCTCTTTTCCCCTCTGTTTCCTTTCTGAAACAACTCCATTTCCCTCCCTCGCCCTTTAACTCCTGCATGGACTAAAGGCAGCATGTCCTGTGGCTGTTGTTTTGGCCGTGCATGCACTGGCTGGGTGGTTATATATGCTGGCTGGGTAATGCCAAGTCAAATAGAGCGGAGCCAGGCCTGCTCCCGTGGGTGTTAGTTTCTTTGTCCTTTCTCTGAACAGTGCAGCATTTGTCCTTGAACACATTTGCAGGTTTTCCCCTAACGCTAAACTTCACTTTCTGTGAAGTGCAGAGTCCCAAGTGTTTTCGACAATGAGCTATTGTTAGCTGCCAAAATTTCTTTACTATACATCTTTGTGGTCAAAATTTTAATTGAAAGTTTATTGAATATTTTTTTCAATAAGACAATATAATTCCACAGGTTAATTTTATAGTGAGAATTTGCAACTTTGTTGTGTGAATTTCTGCTTTCTTTTTGGTTTCATTATTTGGCTAAACTGACATTCTCTCTGAGTGGTGCCACACACATGCCTCAAGGTCCTTTGCCAGCTTCCTTGGGGTTCTTTTTGGCCGTTATTCCTGGCAACATTACTTCACTTACTTTACACTGAATTATATTATTTTATTTTTTTCTGAATGATACAGTTAGTATGTCAGATCTTCATTTTCTGATTTTATACATCTAACCCTGGCTACAGCCTTAATTTTTGCTCATTGTAAAGACCTGAGACAAAAAAACAGGTGGGAAGTCTGGAGTGCTCTACCATCATTCAAGACTGATACTCACCAGTTCTGAAATTTTTTTTTATGTTGAGGTTGTGATACAATGCTTTTAGGAACCTAATTTTAAACTCACATTTTCTAAAAATATCATTTCATATTTTTATACTGATAATTTAAGTTGCAGAAATCAGTATTCATTTTACAGAAAATACTAGTGCTTTCTCAGTGCCATGACTATCCCTCCTTGAGAACTAATATTTGTAAGTATTCATATATATGTCCTTAAGCTTACTGTCAGTGCTACAATGACTAAAGAATACTGCAATGACAGGATTCATGAGGTTCAGACTATTCTGAGGTTTTCCAGGCTTTATGTTTCGTAAGGTGAAAACCATTGTCTCCCAAGTTTTCATGTAAAATCTATGACTATTATTTTTGTCGTTTTCAGTTCAGTGCAACTACATGACCATTTTGAGAAGGTTTCACATTCTGTTAGCTTCAGCTTAGGCATCTGCAGAATGAAGATTATTATGAAATGCAATTAACATATGTAAACAAAACTGATACTTTTATATGAGCAATATGATATGCATAAAATACCATAATATACCTTTTTTAAGATTCATAGGTGCAGTTTTGGGGATTAGAGGTGTACTAGGTGTTGCTTCTTCCTGTTAAGTTTAAAGTCGGTGGGTTTTGAATGTGTAATAGAAGAAAATGGGTAATAGAAGAGAATTTCCATTGCCCAGAAGCTCTCTTTCTGTGTTGCCACCCAGCCTGGTAGAGCTGCCCTTCAGCACCCTGCTCTGTTCAGGTCCCACCACAGAGGGCTCATGAACTGCCGTCTTTTTTTCATGCTCTGAGCGGGTTATAACACTGAATTTATCCTTGAATTCTCTGGCTGTGAGTGGATTTGCTGGCACTCAGGTGTGTTTCACTCCAGTATGAAGTCAGGGGAAAGCTGGGGCACCTGTCTTTTTTGGGAACTCAGAAGTATTATTGGGTTAAGTTAAAAAAAAACCCCAAATATAAAAGATTCCTTGGATTTTTCCTGCAGATATGGTGTATCACCACCCAAGAGCTCCAGGGTATTTTAAGACTTCCCATTACTTTAAGCATGTATTTTTCTGCAGCCTTGTGCGGGATTTACACTTTTTGTCTTTAGGGAGATGTGCCAATGAAGCAAACAGACATGCAGGCTCCAGAAGAGTTATTCTTTACTTTATAAATATACAGACCTGCATAAAGCACTAAAACATCTGTGCATGCTCCCCTGCTTTAGGCAATTCATCACCCAAGAATCCTCTAAAGAGTCTAGTACTTCTGCTTCTGTACATAATTTCTTCTTCAGGAATACCATGCTTGCATATATTTCCTTCTCCTTTTCTCTTTTGTCCCTCTCCTTCCATTTTTCTCTTATCTGAAAAGTACACATTTGTTTATAAGTGTCCCGTTCCATTTCTCTGGCTCTACTGGGGAGCCTTAGAGCTTATGTCCAACTTGCAGGTCCTGGGAGTGCTTTCCAAGGCTTCATTTTGTGTGTGAAACCTGGCCATATCCTGACTTTTTATTTGGACAAGACCGAGAAGTATCCTCCTTTGGTGCTCTCTGCTCCATATGGAGGAGCAAGCCCAGACGTAGTGGCTGGACAGGAACCATGGCTAAGAGCATGCCCTGTTGCAACATGCAGGTCTCCCTGATGCTATGTTTTGTAAAATCCACAATTAATACTTAAATCCTTTGTTTTCTTGTGTCCAATTTTTCCACCTTCTAAATTTTAGTCCCTCTGAGGGACTGGAGAAAATTTATTTCACTTTCCATCAGCCTAGCCTATTTCTATTTAATCAGTCCGGTATTGTATCAGATCTGCGGGATACGTAGCACAACAGTGACAACATATGGCTGGCCCTTCATATAGCTGAGCATACCAAGATGCAGCATTTTCATTCATGCAAATAGCATTCATAACTGTACTGTATTTCTTAAATGATTTGAATGAATATAGAGGATGCTTAGGTAAGTTAGGAGAAACTAGCTAACATTTGAATTTCAAGACAGATAAATTAAAGCTGATGTAACCTTGAGGAAGATGATGTTGTTCAGTAGTAGTTTTAATACCGGGGATACCTGTAGCAAATTAAGGCCACTCTTACATCTGGAGAAGGGCTGTCACATTAAACTGAAATGTGTGTCTCAAGTTATCACGATTATTTTAATATTTGCTTATTTTGTTAAGCAGTTCTTTACTTTGACATTACAACTACCTCACATAAAGCAGAATGCTAACCAGGATATTTTCTATTCATCAGACAAATTTCATGTGTTTTTTGCAATTTCATACTTGCCTACAGAAGAGAGAAATCATTTATACAGTATGACTTTTCTATTCCATGGCTGTTGTGTGCAAACCTGATGTTGACATCATGTAAACTGTAAGTCTTCTAGCATGTCTCTACTTTAACTAGTGAAAAAAAACTTTTAAAATACTAGATAATAATTCTACACAACAAGTACTGTTTGTCTCTTTTCCTTTTATAAAGAAAACAGCACTCTGAATTAAAGTGTAGGTGAAAGAATTCCTCCGTATATTGGATACTGAAAGATTTATGCATAAGACTACCAAGTCGGTGCTATAGGAAGAGTTTGAATACAGCTCTTCCTGCAAAATGCTCCTGAACTTGCCAGCATGTAGCATCGTTAAACTCACTAAAAATAAAATACCCTCAGGCCTGGTAAGAGCGATTTCTTCATAATTAGGCTCTCGGGAAAGGAGCTGGGTTTTATAGTAAGACATTTCTTTTAAAAAATGAGCTTTACCAGATTTCTGAACTTCATAGGTGGACACTTGGAATCCGTTTCTGCTCACATGGGAGGGGTTTTCCATACACTGAACTATTTCGAAAAGCAGAATGCAGTGTCATAAAGGCATTGCAGACTTACCTTGAAACTTAGGCGCAAGATTTCACTGCTTAGGATTTAATATTGAGAAGCTGAGAAACAGAAGCTAAGAGAACCAAACGCTAAGGTAGAAACTGAAGGAAATTCCTGGGTCCATTTGAAGACAGTCTTATTCTTAAATCCTATCTTGAAAACTTTTAAAGCCTTTAAAAAACAGGAGTTTTTTTTAATAGTATCCCAAAGATTTTGGGAATCTATAAATCATGTTGTATCCAACATGTAGAATTAATTTCAGCAAAAAACCCAGACCTAAGTGTTTTAAGCAGACAGATATTGTTAAGCTTCACAGTGTTGCACAATTCAACTGTTTCAAAACTTTTCTGACAAATCTGTGCAGTGGAAAAACATATAGAATACCTCAAAATGCAAACAGGACTAGGCTTTAACTTGTATTCATAGAACATCAAGATAACAAACAGGTTTTGATTAATTTGAAAAAGGTCAGTATTCACTCTTTGTTACGTAGACAGAAATGTAGATCTAGAAGCTATCAGAGGATCAAGTATACTTAGGCGATGCTCAGAGGAGGCTTTTCTGAACTGCACTTATACCACCTCCAGATAAAGTGCACACACACTTCACCTCTCAGCGGAGCAACCTATCTAGTTTCTCTCCAGCATCTTTATTTGACATTTCTTCCCTTAGAATCTGTATTTTAGATTAAATGACTTGTTCGAGTCTTTCTACCATAAACTGCCCAAAATACTTCACATCTGCCCTCTCTCTGCTTAGTGATTAATAACATCCCTGACCTGCATGCCAAAATATGCATGCCAAGACACAGAATTTTTTGAGCTAAACAAATCTTGCTGTTGTGCTGACAAACTGTATCTTAGCGCTAGCAGTCAACACACTCATGCAATCCTTTTCCTGTTTTGGGGTACTTTATGGGAGCAGGAACATGCAGTCTGTAGTGCACTTTCAAAGGCATGGGGTGAGTCATCCATAAGAAGGTAAGAGCTCACCTAGAGTCTTCTGAGAGTTTCACAAACTAAGCTTTCCCAGTCTATGGCCATCATGGCCCACATAAAACTGGTTTTCAGCCATTTCTCTGAAAAAGCATGCGGATGACAACATGGGAGAGGTCTTGTGTATCAAATTACAGTCTGGGTATGGAAGCAGACAATTAAGCAAAGATAGAGACATTTGGGTCCTGTTGTAGTAAATGGGTAAAAAAAATGAGGTTTCCAGAATTCAGGATGGAATACATCATGCCCTGGAAGTTCATTTTTCTCTTCAGTGACCATAGACAGAGTATAGATGAGTAGGTTAAACTAGAGGCTTAATTTTTGTATGACTGGTGTTGGGTAGTGTGAGTCCCATCTTGAATGACAATGTTGTGAGGTTATTACTGATTTGCAGAGATATATTTGGAGAAGGACTTGGGTAGAAGGAAATATGGGAGATGCCAATGACGTCTTGAGGTAGAATATAGATATCAAAGAAGTTGTTCCTTGTGATGAGTGCTGAGATTGCTGACTTAGAATAAGAATGGAGAGACTCTCCTTTTTCTACGGTCTTTGTCCCATACCAGTTAAAAAGGTATTGTGTTTGCTGCTGAACTAGAACTCACGGACAGGAATAATGAAACCCAAATGATAAATGTGAAGCACCACTTTGCTGTAAACTGTGGCCTTTTCATTATTTTCCTGCTGTACAACTTAGGGCAGAAAACAGATGAAAGAAGAGCCCATTGGGAGATACTAATAACTTCAAAGGTTTCTTACAGAGTTGTACTTGAAAGAATTTCATCTTAAGGCTGAATTTTGCTGTATTGCTTTAGAGGGAAGACATTTCAGCTTTCATAAAACAAATACGTAGTGTTGACGTACTATGTGGTTCAGTCTTGCAGATGGAATGAAATACGGATAAACGGGATAATGAAAATTTTGGGCAGACACAGGTCTTTACTGCAGTACCTGAGAACACTTCCCAGTTTCCAATGCAATCCCATCCTGAATCCTGACTTCATGCTGGGATGAGACTTAAGAAACCACCTCCTTATATATTTATATGCTCCCACGGAAATGCAGCCTAGATGTGCAGGAAGCTAAGATGTGCTCCAGTAAGTCCAGGCTGAGGAGTACATATGGAACTTACTCTAAGAGACAACCAGGGACGTACCCTGACTTTGCTCCTTAAGAAACTATTTCCAGGTGTTCAGAACAAAATTAATGTGCCAGAAGTCATTGATTTTCTTGTTAATGTAATCATAAGAATCTCTTAAAGTACATAGTCTCCAATAAAAGCTGTTCTGAGCCTGGATTAATCTCTAAGAGTGGAAACTGAGATATGGAGTGTAGAAAGGTTTCCACTGGTTCATCTGACCATCTAGAGATCAGCTTTCCTGAAGGACGGTTTGATTTCCCAGAACTTGCCCTGCCCTACTTCTAAAATTCACCTGCCTCTGTGACCGTCCATGTTCAGTCTGCCCTTCTGCCTCTTCACATGGTCTTGTTAATTCTTTCTCTTCTGTAATTCTGAGACAGAGGTGAACCTATGCTATTTATAACACAGAACTAGTCATCTAGACTATCCTCCTATGATTTTATAGGGTAAGTGTGATTCTTTTTTAGTGTGAGATTCATCTTTTCCTGAAGGAGATGCTTAGCACAGGTCAGATGACTGCTAGAATTCCCATTTCAGTTCATTGATTATGGAGAGAATTGAGAATGAATAACTCATATTCAGATTACTATATTAGAGATATCTCTGGTTAGTTGAGCTGAATCTCACCCATGTAGTCTACATCATATTGACTTGCAGCCTGTACGACTGAAATATTGCTTCTTCCCTGCTTGTGCCATCTACTTTTCATGTGCTTTATTTTTACAATTATTTAATCATGTTATATAGTTTAATGCCATGTTGTGTTGCTTAATGCATAGAGTGTATTTTGTTTGAGTAAATTGAAGTTTCACTGCATTTTAATTTCTCTTATACAATCAGCATTAGCCCCCAAGTTCTTTCTTTCCTAGTTTCATTGCTTTTTGTTATACTGGCACTGAAATAACTCCCATCACCACCGAGCATGAGTATTATGCTGTCTCTCAATAGAGTCCCTTACGTTACTGATTAATTCAAAGCTTGACTTTCCGTGACTTTTGCAAATGGATATGATGGTTGTTGTCCAAAAGCCTATGTATTGCTTGCTCCTGTTGAAACAATCAGTAACATGTGGGATTGACTGCAAGAGGCAATGGAGTATTTCAGGGTCCTTAACATTAGCGCTGATTCTGTTCACTTTTAGCTAAGAAGAAGAATATTTACAGCATTTCATCAACCAAAGAAACTGAGATGGTAATTTTACTGATGATCATTAGAGAAAGATAAAGAAAGATTGACATTCTGGCAGATGCTAATCTGCTGGGTGATCACCACGGAAACTGTAGTCTTGCCACTCCAAACAATGCAGCTCTGTGGCTCAACTGAGCAGTAAAGTTATCTATAATAAAATACATAGAAAAAAGGGCTTTGTTTACCAAAATTGTTTCCTTGCTTCATGCCTTCCTTCCTTCTCTCTTTCTCCCTCTCCTCTCTCCTCTCCTCGAATATAGATCACAAATCAGAAAAAAATTAAACATTTGAATATTGTCAACAGAGGAAAAATAATAATAATAAAAAATTTTGCCATTACTTTAGTATTTCCTTGTGCAGTTTAAGTAATACATCTTGAAAAGTTCAGCAAGTGTGGATAATTTTAATCTTTAATTTTTCCAGTGTAATTTGTGTAGCAGATTTTTCTTCCTGGAATTAAAAAATACAGTATTAAAGTGAAAAATCAGTGGCTGCAATATAACCTCAATTATTTAACTGTCAGGGGAGACAGAAAACACTTGGATAACTGAAATTTCAGATAATTATCAATATAGCTGGTAGATAGATTGGGGGACAGGGCATATCATATAGTTCAATTTGGATTACAGTAGAAACTGCCATAACTAGTGCATTATAATGATCCATGTTTGACAGTATTGAACGTGGGTACTTGAAGAAGTACAAGAAGCCCCATGAGCTACTTATGAAATGTCAGGTACATATGGCAGACTTTCTAGCATTTTCATTTTGAGATTTATGCCCTAAAATACAAGGATTAAGTTCTTTATCACTGTATTTGCTGAAGCATCTATTAAAATCCTCACTGTCTGAAGAACTGTTTGATTGTTCTTTAAAAACATGCAAAATTCTTTTTATCTGAGTAAGATCTTGTGGTCAGTAAGTTTCACAGGTTTCCCTCTTTCCTAATCCATGAGGATGCTGATGTCATTTTTGTCTCTTCCCCTCCCACCCTGCACTGCTGTGAAGAGCCCAGCTCCCTCTCCTTGAGGACCTCCCCACAGGCACTGGGGGCTGCTCTGGGATCCCCCCAAAGCCATCTCTGCTCCAGGCTCCCCCAGCCTCTCCTCATGGAGTTCATACAGCCCAGGCTATCATTGGCCATCTTTGCTCCCAGGACCTGCTGCTGGCCCATGAGCCCCTTCCTGCCCATCAGGACCCCAGGGCCTTTCCGGCAGAGCTGCTCTTGAGGAAGTTGGCCCCAGGCTGTATCAGTTCCAGGGAAATTCCTTCCCAGGGACAGGACTTTGTACATGTCCTTGTTGAATTTCACGAGTTTCCTGCTGGCCAAGTCATCTGGCCTGTGCATGTCCGTCAGGATGACAACCCTGCCCTGGAGCAATTTGACTGGTCCCCCCAGTTTGGTATCAACTGCAGGCTTGATGAGAATGCAAATAATGTTATCATCAGGACAAGAAGCACAGATTTTGTCAGAAAAGGCAGATGTATTTACTCAGTAAAATTCTAGATTGTTTTTTTACATATTGTATTTTGAAAGGTGTTAACTGATCGGTACACATTGCATGCACCTAGAACAATATGCCAGTATTTGAGTAGGAGAGGGGAAACATGCATAGGCGACAAGGGAAAGGAGAGGCAGGTATTTTAAGATGGGGAATAACACTCTTGTGTGCGGGGGAAGGAAACACACTCAAACCAGAAAAGTTAGTTTTCTCGATGAGAAAAGTTAAGTGAGGAAGGCAAAGAGCATTAAACTGCCATTAGTTAACCCATTACCCCTTTCCCTGCTGCTTATTTCTATTTTTTTCACCCTTGAGCTCTTTAAGAGGAAACTGGTGTCATTGCAACTGCGGTTTGTTATTATCTCAATATTATAAAATGGTATTTTGTGGAATATCTCTCAGCAGTAGGAGAGTTTCAGGCTATTGGCAGATTACTCATAAGTGATAAGAAACAGTTTAGTAATCAGCTTCTCTTCAGCTAAATATGGCGTATACACTTTATATACTGTGGCTGTAAACAGGGTGTGGAGTGTAGAGAAACTGTATAATATTCCAAGTTTCCTGCCAACTTAAAATTACAATGATTATGAACACATACTTACTTAAGCAGAAATAAATATTTCTGGTGATTAAAATAACAGAAACACATGAGACCACAAGCAGGATTTGATGCATGTGGAAACTCAACTGGATTTGAAGAAATATCTGTTACTCTATAAAAGGAGGATAAGAAATCAAGACATGGAAAGGCTGAAGAATATCAATATTTGGTTACTCCTTCCAGAGTCTATGTATGTGATACAGTTATATAGATAATCTATATATGTTAATAGAATAAACCAAATAAACTTTGATTAGCATAATATATTTTTCCTCATACATATATCACTGAAAAGTTTTCTCTTCTCAAGGAAGAGTGTCCTTGAGTAAAGGCTGGTTATGCAATACTTGTATATTTACTTTTCAAAGTGATCCTGTATTCACTTGATCACCTGTGCATAATAACATCAAGATATCCAGGAGTGTCCTCTAGTACTTTATCCTGAACTGCGCTGTCAGTTTTTTTTCCTGTGCCTTGTCAGGGAAAAAAAATAAATCTGTTCTTTCTGTATGTATATGTAAATCAGACAGGTGCTGAAGGATGAATGTCCCTTGAATGGATTTGGCTTAAGAAGGGCTCCATTAGCAGTTAATTTTATCTCAGCAGGACAACCATCTCAAACTAAAATCATTAGTGCAACCTCCATTAAGGGCTTTTATTTATGGACGACACTTTGAGTTAGAGACAATACTTGAACTGTGTTTATCTCTATAGTGAAAGCAATCCAACTTTTTATTTCCCATTTGTTTATTTTGCAGAAGAGCATTGAACAGTCTATAAAGATAGTGGCATAGATTATTTTAGGGTGACCAGGTACTAAATATTATAACCCTTAGGAGTGAGATAATAAATACTTATGCAACCCTGTCAGCATTTTGGACATGGGAACAATAGTACACAAGTACCCTTCAGAGGAAGGTGAAGGATCTACAAGGGACATGCTGTTCAGGGCAGATTTTCTTCCTGAAAGAAGACAGCAATTTTTGAATTTTCAGACCCATTTTTTTTTTGTGCTTATTTCATTTTGATCATAAGCAAAGAAGCCTTCTTGATATGAGTATAATTCAACCCATTAAAAAAGGAATAAACCACACACGGACTTATTTAGGGCTTTTACATGAAAAAAAAAATAGTAATGAGTACTCCACTGTAACAATCATAACACAAATTATCTATTAGGCTTTTACAGGAAACCTGCTGAGAGAGACGGGACTAGAACTAGAGCCAATTCTCTCTCCAGCTCCTTCTTTCAGTGAATTTAATATTTCTGATTGCTGCAGGAATTTCAGATTAGAATTGCCACAAGACTGACACCCAGGATTACATTTTATGTTTATTTCCAAGCTGTGCTTTGAAAAATGTGCTAGTAAGATTCCTTAGACTGTTGGGATTCCTAAATATTTTGGATGAAAATCTTTAAACGTGCCATTGCAGGTTTCACTTACAAAATGGTATCTCCCCCCATGTGTGTAGCCCTGTGAAATGAAGTGTGACACTTCAGTTCCTTCATTACTTCTAGAAGTTCATATACATAATGACTGGTGCGTATTCATGCATTCACAAGGAAGAGTACAGAAGCAGGGATGCTACTTCAATAAACCACATTTTCCCTTCTAAACTGTCACTGAATCAACACCTCGGCTTTATACCTGGGGAACATCATTCATTTACAACTTCAGTTTCTCAGTTAAGTAATATACCACAACACAAGGTTTAGCTACTGCTAGTTAGAAGAGACCTGTTGGAACTTCGCAGGGGACAAGTTTATTAACCTGTGTTCTCTGGACACATTAGAATTGGAGATATTATTCTGTGTCTACTGGGCTAGCAGATTCATCTGCATATCATATTCCACCTAAAATTTGTATGAGTTGAGAATAAGTGACTATAAGACAATTAGTATAGAGCTCAACTTCTATAAAAAATACTGTTCATGTCTGAAACAGATACACGATATCTACCGAGGCCTAACAGAAGCTAGCTTCCCAAAAGTAGAAGATATTTTTGTTACGTTTATCCACAATTTTCAAGAATGACAATGTACAGTTATTTGGATTTCTGCTAATTCTTCCTCTGATATAGAGAATTTTTTATCACCTATTTCTTAGCCATTCTGAGTGTCTTTTTAACTTCTGATACTTTTTCTCGCTATGCTTATCAATTTTCTTCCCTAGTTTCTACATTTTTCACCAGCCTTTGCAATATGCTTGCTCATCCATTTGTCTTTGGAAAGATCACCTCCTAAACTGCAGGGAGTTGGCAGTCTCTGCTTCTTGTGGACAGAGATCCTGAAATACGGCTTGGGCAAAATAGGCAGGCAGACAGCAGCATTGATTGTTCCTACATGTTTTTTCTATATACAAGTACTATTAGGAGCTTCCAAAAGTGATGAGGGAGCTCTTAACAGCTGTCTCTCTCAGCTCATGAGAAACCCTCAGCTGCTTATATTTATCCTCCTGCACAATCAGCAGGTAAGGCTAAGGTGCCAAACTTGGCAGTGGGCTTGTAGCACCTTCTGTAACTTTGATGGTGGGAAGTATTTGCTCATACTGCTGTTCAGATTCATGCTCGGGGTACATTTACATGTAATGCTTAGTTTTTGAGATACTATTTCCAATTCTGTTTATTAGGACTGCAAATTAATCTGAGAAGCTCCAGGTCTACTAATATTAGTAGAATCCCTGCAGAGTGAAGAATCAACTGTGTTTGTTCCCTGAATAACTCCTTACTCATTGCATGCTTTCCACTCACCCTGGGCTTTGCTGAAGCCTTTTGTGGAATTAATGTAGCATTGTGGGCAGGGTGAAAGCCTGATTAGTTATATAGCAAAAACCAAACCAATCCTTGAGGGCTGAGTCTGCTCGGGCATGTGTTAACGAACTGTGTGCAGAGCATGTTGCAGATGTGTGAGCAGGCAGACTGCAAAACACAATGCTGTCAATAAAACTGCAGGACTTGAGGGCTTCAGTGTTTCTCAGGCTGCCTTTATCCAGAGCCAGAGGACTTCTGTAATTCCTTTTGCTCCCGCTTCCTCCTGAGGGACATCTTGCTTTAAAGACAATCAAGTAGAAAGGAGAGGTAAGGCCTGTCTGAAGAGACCAGAGGGATCAGTCTGCTGAACTTGATACCTAAAGGTAGGGAATGCAGTCAGGTAGCCTGCACAGTAGAAAGAGGCAGCAATTCTTATTTGAAAATAACAAAGACAAGTGCAGTCAAAAGTCTGTAGCAATAGCATCTATTTGTAAATTATCCCTATACCAGGAAGAGTTACCTGCTAATGAGAAGTTATAGGCTCTTCACTGTTTTTTTATGGCGATGTTTTGCTTTTTCTAATTGTCTTCCTGATATACTTTTCTAGCAGATCATATAATAATCATGAAGTGTAATCATGTAACACTATTCTTACCCAACAGCAAACTCAGCCAGAATAGTGTCAAACAAACCTGCAAGCAATTTCTCATTTAGGAAAATAGAGTTATCTGTGTTACTGCTATGGGAAAATGTTGTCATCTCTCAGCTGATGGCATACACTGCTCTAGATGTAATGATCTTCTTTGGTTATAGTGGTGATGAAGCACTATGCAATTGTATGTCAGGTTTTGACTGCACCTGTTTGCAAACTCAGATAATTAGGCTCCGTTGTCTAATTGCTTATTTTATGGATGTTTTGCTCACATGTTTTAAGCAATGCTGTTTGATTGCAGATAACTAATGGTAGGATTCTCTTCTCATTATCATACTTTAACATTTGATTTGTCTGATTGCTGCAGGTGGAAACAATAGGTGATGCGTACTGTGTTGCGGCAGGGCTCCATAAGAAAAGCCTTAGTCATGCTAAAGCCATTGCCCTGATGGCACTGAAGATGATGGAGCTTTCAGAAGAGGTTCTCACTCCAGATGGGAGCCCTATTAAGGTAATCCCTTTGCTTTTTATTCTCAACTAGTCAGTGGCACATGGACCTGATTAATTCCATCATGTTCTCTCAGTAGGAATCTGTTTATTGCTAGCAGAATTTAAAATTGCATCTATATATCACAGTCTTTTTTTATAGACATAGATTTCACTGGTGCCCGTCAACAATCATGTAAGCTATGCCTTACTTTAGTAAGCACAGTAGACCACACAGACTACCTGTCGCCTTGCTGTGTTTGTGGCTGGAGGGCATTAGATGCACTCCTGGAGCCCTTCTTCCAGTTCAGTTTAGTGTGAGAAGATAATTCACGTCATCCAGGACCGTCCTATGCTACAAGTGAAAGCACAGTATGTGATGACAATAGGGAAATTCTCTTCAGAAGTAGGCTCCTGATCTGAACCTCAGCGCTAGTGTAGAGGCACTCAGACAGTTCTGTGGCTCTAAGGGGCCTCATGCCTCTTTTCTAAATCGTTGACCTGTATAAAAGAAGAATGTGTAGACTGCCTGCTCTTTCTCAGTGTTAATGTGCTTCCTTCCCACGCTACTCCAATTCCTTCTCCTAGATTAGTACACGAGGTAGCAGGAGGTGGAAAACCACATGTCCTTTTGTACCATTTTAAAGTGCCACTGCTCTTCTGCTTCTCTTGATCTTATACCAACCTTGTAGCTCCTGGCATTTGGAACTGGTAATGTTTAGGCAGGAGGTGGAGATTCAGTAGCGAAGAAAAACCATAGAGTTATCTATGTGCCTTTCTTTTTCAAGGGTCAAATTACACATTGTTTTCATTATGTGTACTCACTCCCGGTTCTAGTTAAATTGTTTGTCCTGTAATACAAACCTTTTGTTTTCAAAGAAAATGAGGGTATTATGTAGAACAGTTATTCAACACTGTGTAAAACCTATAACAAAAGCCATATGTAGCTGGATGAGAAGGCCGGACAGACTTCCCATGGGATGATTTACATCATGGCTGAAATACACTTTGTAAACTGCAGTTCCTCATGTCTGCTAAAAAATGAGGGTTGCATCCGAAATGCTTCTTTTTTTTTCAAAAATTGAAAGACTGGTTTGAAGGTTTAAAACTTAATAGAAAGGAGGTAGAAGTTTTAAAAATGTATTCAGAGATGTTGCTGTGATGCTCCTTGAGCAATAACATCTGTACTTCTGAGTTCCTAGTCTTCCCTATCTATTAGTTAGGTCATATCTTGAACTATATTCCTTGAACTCTGTATGTATGGTGAAACAACAGAGATTTAGTCCAAATGAATTGTTCTGCCCAGAAAGGAGAGTGTGGATGCAAGGCAACCAAGCTAGAAATTCCATGAAATATAGCAACACAATATTCAAAAGAAAATGTATTGAGTTCTGGATGAAATATTTTTATTTTAGATATCAAGGCTGATGATGAATTTTTTAAAATGTCAAAATAAAGCAGTTATTTGATTACTGAAAAATGTTCACATATTCAAAAGAATAACTTTCTGAAAAAATACCTTGGACTATGGATCTTGAAGAAAATTTTTTTAAAGCTTCACGTGGACATTCATCAAACACAGAATAAGCATTAGAAGAAAAATCTTGTCTGAAGATACCAGAAAACATAGCTTTTTCAGTTTTGATATGACTGTTTTGAACAGGTATTAATTTAATCCTATTAAAATAGATTCTCTAGATTGTTTGATGATTTCTCTGTTTTTCCAGTTTAATACACTCTAGCTACACTGTCACATGCTGGGAGAGCTGTCTTCCAGATCCTCTCCATCTTTTCACTTTCTTTTGAGTGATTACTGCAATTGTAGGGAAAAAAGGGAAATTTTGAAGGTGTATGTTTTACTCTGAGAGTTACAGTTTGTGACTGTTTTCATTACTACTCATCATTTTTCAGAAGATTCCTCATGATTTCAGTGGCTGCATAAGAAAATGTATAAAAGACTATAAAGACAGTGCAAAGGAAAAACGTTTGCATGGAAAAAAATGCTAGGAATAACCAAATATTTTCAAAAAGTGCTAATAAACCACTTTTAGAATTCAGAAGTAAAAAGTCTGTTCATCATAGTTAAACTGAAAGTAGAGGTACTGAGAAGCTCCTCAGTGGGTGTTAGTTATCCTGTCTTCAGTTTCAGATGTAATAGATTTTGGGGCAGGAGGGATGGTGATATTGTAGAATATTGTTGTTACCTTTGTACCTAACCTGGTAAATTGTGTTTAAAAAACTTATCTTTCATAGAGGCATCTGGATTTGATTTTAAATATATTAAGATTAGGATTCTTCTCACATGGATGTCTACCTTGTAAAACTATTGAGATAAGGATTTTTGGAGAAGTCTATTTTAATTTGTCCTAGTTTAGGTGTCTACTCTAGGATGAGATGAATCACACCCTAAAAATGTGTATTTTCTCAGTTGTCTGTAAGGAAAGTCTATGCACTTAGCCTAAATATGGATGTCTACACTGTAAGCTTCTACACTTTGTCAGATGAGTCCTCCTACAAATGGCAAGGAACGCATAGTTTTTCTTAGTGGTTATGTCAATGATCGTCACTGTTAAAAACATATGCATTATTTCTAAATTGAGTTGGCATGACTTTACCTTCCAGCCAATGTTGAATTTGCTGGAGTGATCCCTATTTTTGTTAGCTGCCAGTTTTTCACTTACAAAAACATGAAGGTGCCCATTGTGCCACAGATTCCTGTTGATAAATACTCCATGTGCATAATAATGTCTTAAAGCTACATCAGACAAAGTTCAGATTGGATATTAGAAAGAAGTGGTCAAGCAGTGGAACAAGCTCCCTAGGGACGTGGTCATGACCCCAAGTCTGTTGGTGTTCAGGCATTTGGACTGGACAATGCTCTTAGCTATATGGTTTAACTTTTAGGTCTCCCTGTGTGGAGTCAGGAGTTGGACTTGATTCTATAATCTATCTGAAGTTTAAGGAACCCCTAGGTATGTGTAACAGTTACTATGGACTCAGCTCAGAACCTTTAGTAGGAGACATACTGCGTGACACATTTTACAATTAAGCCTTGCCATTAAAATACTAAAATATTCATTAACACTAGATACAAAGTACACAATGTAGGCTATAAGACATTTCTAAGTGGCCTGACTTCTAAACAGTGAATTAAAGTGTACTATAAGTGGTTACTTTGAGCTGATCCTATTGATATGGACAGCAAAACAAGTGCAGTATTTTGGCTGTATTTTGATCTTAATTCTTATCCATGATTCATGTTAACAAACACAAGTCCCATTTCTTGAGTCCTTGCCAAGTGTGTTGAATATAGAATGCTGACACAGCTTTTGTTTTCTTGTATTGAAAAGCCTACATCAGTATTTGAATATATGAAAAGAACTTGAAATCAGAGGGCAGTTTTCCTCGTGCCCAGCATTTGATATCTTTGACAGCTTTCATGAGTTACTGTGACTAAATTCTGAATTTATTCTTCAGGGCAGTCTAGTAGCTATTTTGAAAAAGTAAAACAATTACTTCACTAAGTCCGAGACAATTTTTCAAAACATAGTTCCTAAAAATAAGGGAACTTTCTGATCTCAGGAGTAAAAACAGAGTTCTGATTTCTCCCTCCCACCCCCCAAACTGACTGATAAGCCTTGATTAAATAGGAAGAAATCATTCTTGGCCATTTTATGTAATACATGACACCACAGTTATTTGAAGTTCGATTTCTGTTAGTAGGCTAACAATTATAGCACAGTTATTCTGTTTCTGATTGTGTTTTCTAGTGAGAAGCAAGCATGCTAGTCTCCTAGGTATTTAGAGGGGATTTCTTTTCCAGAGGCGTATCTCATGTTTAAGTTCTCTGAGATCAGCACTGGAAACCGCGAGTTCAGAAGTTGTTCCCGAGATTTGTGGGGTGTGACTGATACAATGCACATTTAAAAGGCTCCTTACTTAGGGTTCAGCATTTTTTTTTTTTTAGACAGAGTCATTATGAAACTGTTTGGGTTGTCCTGGTTGCAGAGATTTCCGCTGTAGGGAAGCCTAACTGCAATTATGTAAAGTAGTGCTTTTTATTTGATGATTACTCAGTTAGATATGTCTAACTTCGTGATTATAGTTCATGGAATATATGTATTTTCTAAATTACTTTGATGGATGTATTTTGTTGTCAGCTCAGGACTGAATTCACCAGAATGCAAATATTTACTTTTTGTAGTGCTTGAAATGTTCATCCCTGTGATGGCAGCAGATATCTTACTAAATGACGCTTAGAGTCTCAGAAAGTTAGGAAGAAAAAGTAAATGAATTAAAAAATGCCGTGTCACATAAATGGAAGTGTAGGGTAAGATTTTCACCTATAAAGTGCATTAGCAGACAATCAAATGAAGTTTGTTATCTGGGTACACAGTTATCATTTGAACACACTCATTGTAGCCATCACAAAAATACCTTGTTTGTACAACCATGTACACTTTATGAAAAAACTGCCGCTTAGAACAATACTCTTGTGGCCAGGTAACAGTGATGGACCTTAGGATGGTGACAAGGTGCGTGAAGCAGATCTGGTTTATATCCAGCTGATGCTCCCACCTCCTAAGTCAGAGCTCATTGCACCATGGTGGGCAACTGACATGTACTCAGATGTTTGACACCTCTGGCACAGCCAAGGGCAGCAGAAATGCATAAGGAGAGTGAAGACCCCAAGCCTGCACTTGTTATACCCGCATGAATAGCCTGTGCTTTGCAGGGTAATGAAAAAATGTTGTTTTGCAGAAAGAGAAAGCGAGCTGTATTATAGCAGCCTCCACAAATCCTCTCACTGGTGTTGTAACACAGTCTGCTCTTTGTGAAAGAAGTATTTGTAACAGAAAATGGGCTGATCATTCTCCCCTGAGTGATGGAGAAGGCTTCAGGTCCCTGCATGATTTTTTTTTTAACTCAGTTCTATTTGAGGCAAAATCCCATTTAGCATGAGCTAAGGCCTTAGTACAAAAGCAGGACTTTTGGCTCAGACACTGCCTGTAGAATTGGGTATACATTTATATCCTTTCAGCAAAACACTTTTTGGTCTAGAAGCCCTCGTTTGACTTAGGTTCTGTACAACTAATTATATGTAGTGCCCTATGACTGTAGTTTGAAAATATTGATTTAAAATTGCCTCCTACGTTTAAGTGAGTGTTACTTGAATTTAAGATATGCTTCATCTTTTACTACACTTTTTTAGATAAAGTGGAAGTACGTTAATTTTAATAGCTAGAGATAATGCTGTAAGAGGAATTCTCCAGAGCATTGGCCTTTAGAGATAAAGGTTGCAATACAGATCTCATTTGATGTGTTAAAACCCATAGGATATTATTGGTGGCATCACTTTTTATCATGCTTCAAATTTTGCCTAATTAATTAATGTGCAGTGTATATCCCAAAGAAACAGAAAGGCTTCCTTTCAGTTTATTGCTAAAATGGCTGCTCTGGCAGAACATACCTAGTTTTGACTAATGAGATTTCCCAAGAGGTTATTCTCTAAGATTATCTGCTTATTTTTACAGTGTATGAAGGTAGTCCTAATAGGGTTGTGAAGAGATACAGAACTGGGAACACATAGAGGAAAAGTAAATTATTTACATGAAGCTGCTGACATTAACTACAATTATGTAGATTTGTTGTGGACAGGTGTTCCTGTCTAAAACATAAAGATTGGACCCTACCATAGTGATTCAAAATGTGGTTTAAAATAGGTTCCTCTACAGCAGAAAAATGTCATGTATCTTTTAAATGGTTATGTTACAAGAACATGAGAATTAGGCCGGTAAATACTGTAATCACAAACTGAATCAAATACCCTCACCTTTCTTTTTGTTCACCTGCTCATGACCAGTTCCTGAAATAATCTAAATAGAGAAGTGCAGAAAATTTCTAGCTGATATTGGCTTCAATTCGATTAATTTATTCTCAGATGAGGTAGATGGGACCTTGTATTTGCAAGGCATGTAGTCTGGTCCTCGGCTCAGTTATTTCTTTATTATCAAGATAGTAGTTGCAGTTTCTAACTTTCAAATGTGCATTGCCAAACCTATTTCATTACTGGATTTATAAGCCTCACTCAAACAGTGTAGTCTGGTATTAGCACTATCAACACAAGAGCTGGTCTTCATTTATCAGCTAGAGAAAGATGAGCAGCATGGCAGAGGGACCATTTCATGGGAAGAGCG
>NW_009600779.1:22250-33458 GCF_000690535.1 Cariama cristata
TAATTTCAAACACTGACAGTGTGAACAGCTCCATCTAAACTTGTTACTGTAGCTGGAGAGGGTGAAGCTATTTTAGTCTGTATTCATCTGACATGCTTTCAGTGTCTACTTTATAATGAAATATTTGAATGAGTATTTGTCAGATAAGTCCTGCCTCAAGGGTGAACAGGCTAATGAATTCTCAGAAGGATGGACAATCCCACTGGAAGGAGTTGGACTGAAACATCAGTTCAGATCTTTGTTCAGTCACAACCTTTCTATTTGAATTTTAGAAGTTATCCAGACTTTCTGTACTTCAACTTCCCATATATAAGTGACAAATAATGTTTTACAAGTAGAACCATTTCTGTGGCATGTCTAAGTTGTGTGACTTTACAGCCATTGAGCTGCATTAATTTTGGTTTGTGTTGTCTATTTAAATACCTGTGATCATGATGACTGGAACAATGAAAGCCTGAGTTTGATAAACCTCTAATCTCTGCTTGCCAAGTCGTAAATTTTAATAAGCATGAACACTGACTCATGGGTAAGGGTACAGAAGAGACAAAATGGCTTTACAGATTGTAATGGCTCTTGTCCATAGTGAGACTGACACACTTTTCTAAATAACATGGAAATGGGCGATGAATTTTAGCATATGTAGCGTTCTCTACCAGCTCATTAAGTATTCCCCTTTGCATTAAACTAATACGGCACTTGAACCCAGAACATAAATAGAGTGAAATTACCAACATTTGCTTGAATATATGCTTTTTTTTTAGTTCCTAAGTGAAGAGGCCATTCCCAAACATCCAACGAAGGGGCATAGTTTAGCGAGTTTTGTCTGTGTAATTTTTTTCAGTGTTTCTTGCCTTGCTATTAATTCAGGTTGTGGCGTGCTAATTTTATAACAATTTGGTGGTCCTCACCAAATGTACATCTTTACGTAAGCAGTTAAAGGTTGTCTGGTTTGTTTTAAATTGTGAAAGGCTGACTGTTGATGCAGGCGTTCTCATCAGGCCTGTGTGAAAAGCTGCTGTGTTACTGCAACGCTTCTTGCTCCATCTGTGGTCTCCTAGCAACTTCGCGTTGTACCTAATGTCTACATCAGACTCTGGAAGGTATATAATATCCTATTTCAGGCTGCATAACTTCAAATTAGAAATTTCCTTGTGTTAAAAGAAAAAATTAGAAACAGTTCTACAAAAGAAACACTTGCCTTAGGAGTATTTTTTTACTAAAAATGACCAAAGAGCCAGTGCAAGAGTTCTTAGTTTCACAGGCTTACCAATGTTAGGGCAGCGCAGCTCCTCTGGGGAGCATTCAGAGCCGCATGTCTCAGGGGAAAGCTTGGTACTTCTTCTTGAGAGCATGCTTAGGAGATGGTGAACCAAAGTCAGCCCTGGTGATGGTTCCTTGGACTTGAGAAGAATTCATGATGCCATAGCTCAGTTTGGCCCTGTACCTTCGGAAATGTGAAATGGGAGGAGCTAATCTATATCAAAGCACATCTCCCCAGACATCTGGGAAATTGCAAGTTTTGTTAGGTTACCCTAAGGGAAAATTCACTTTCCTCAGCCCTCCGGTCATTTTCACTCAAGTGCTTTCTTTTGTCTGATTTTAAAAATTATCAATTGCTTTAAAAAAAACCCAAACCACTCCCATTATTTGCAACTTCTGTTCTTTTGAAGGGACTGTCATATCCAGTTACGTGTTACACCCGCTTCATGACAGTGTTACTGCATATGTGTTGCAATAACAAGGGTAAGTAAGGTTTAATAGGACTAGTAGGTGCACAACAGCAGCTTTATGGAAGAGGCTGGTCTGAAGAGTTAGATAGATTTATATTTATTCTGCTAAAGAAGGAAGTTTCCCAAAGGGTTGGTTATTTTTTCAGGTGATGTGCATTTCTTCATCAGGTACTTATGTAAAATCTGCAGTAGATGATAAAGGTAGATTTTATAGCTACCAGGGCTTGATCCTGCATAACATAAGGGTCAGCCTGCTGTGCATGCAGTTGCAGGGCAGAGCCATGATATCAGGATTGGCAGCCCAGTGTGAGCCCAACTTGAGTTAATTAGAAGGTTATGAAGATAAGATATTCTTTTACTGGCTGCTGGGAGGAAGAGAACTGAAAGACAAGGAGAGCGAGCTAATTAATAAGGTCAGGATCACTGAGAAGAGGTTTTATCTTTGGCCCTGGCCGTTCTCTTCTCATGCCATGCTTTCTCTGACGTTATTGTCCTGCAAGTAAGAATCACAAGTGCCTTTCTATCTATACTTGTCTCTATGGCAAAGATAAAGCATACTTGTAGAATCCAGGGTAGTTACCCAGGGCACCTTGTGGATTTTTCCATTTTTTATTAGTTCACAGTGACTACTACACGTTCACAACTCTTTGTGACTCACAGTATTTAGATTTAGCTGAGTATAGAAACGCCTCTGTAATAATTCAGTCATGTGTCCTCTTCCCTAAGGCAGATAAAACCTTACTGTGATGGCTGTGCCTCGCTCATAACGTTGTCCTAGTGCCTCACAGTGAGTGGATACTTTAATTTCCTTCTCCAGGTGATACAAGTACATGCACATGGAAAACCAGCAAAGGTTTCAAGATTTAGATTCCTGTGTGGGATTTGTGGCCACAGCATGTGCAGCTGGATTGTGGGGTTAGCTTTAAGGTCACGGTGTGACATCTCTCACTGGTCTGATTCTCACGGTTCATTCCAGACACAAACGCCTCCAAGTAATACTCCAGATGTCTGGCTAGTAGTAGAGCTGGTTGGGAATTTTCCATGGAAAACACTTTTTGACTGAGAACACTGAATGATGAAAACCAAAAACTTCCCATAGAAATGTCTTGCCACATTTCCATCAGGCAACTTTACCAGATTTTGGTAAATTTCTGATCAGAGAAAAACTTGCTCCAGAATAGTAGACAAATTAGTTACTAGGACAATCACATGGAAATAAAAAGACCTTAAACAGAGTAAAGTGTTGAAGTTGTGTCCTGTATGGAAAAAAAAAACCCTGCATTCTTGGTTATCTAGGATGGAAGATATCCTACAATACTGTTTTGCCCCTGGGCTTGGGTTGGGGCACTTTGTGCAGCGGTCAAAACTTCACATTCTGGTTTTGACTGTTCCAGTCAGTGGAGAAATTCCATGCTGAAGCTGAAATTTTCTATTGTTATTATTGTCATTGACTCTTTATTCAGACGAAAAGAAAGCAATAGTAACAAGAACAACAGCAACACAGCCCACAAGGTGAATGAATAATTAAATCTGTGTACACAGGAGTTTCAGGGGATTGACATTGTTACATCTTTACAAAGGGAACAATGGACAAAAATCTTTAGAAAGTAAGAATTGCCATGTGTATAGTGATGTTATACATTTATATAAAAAAGACATAAACCCATATAATTTAAAATTATCCACGAATATGTAAAGAATTGGACTAGGGAACCCAGGGTAGCTGAGTGCTGAACCTTTATTTCTCCTAAGTCCTAAATATCTGTTCTCTTTTTCCCTCAGAGTGTCTTCCTGTCATATAAAAATTAAAAGTCAGGTTTCCACTATCAGCTACCAGACTATTTTTCTTATCCCCTGAGATGGAGAAGAGATGAAAAACATTACACAAAAATGAATTAAAAGCAGTGATATGAGATAATACGCAAACCTACAAGGACTCACAGAAGATAAGCAGTAATACACTGAGAAACAAGCACAGATTTGGTATAAAAATAGTGCTTTATTGGCTTTTATGCAGTCTGACCACATAAGCATGAACAGAAATGCTGCTAGACTTGAATTACCACCTCAGTGAGTTAATAGGCACGGGTGATCCCAAAGGCCTCTGAGTGGGACGTAGAGGGGAAAATGCCTTGCCCTTTGCAGCTGTAGAGGTGATTGCTACCTGAACGTCTGTGTTTCCAGCTGCTGAGGTGCTGTCAGGCAGCTGCTGCCCTGTGCTGCATTGCTACAGCATCTGCCTCTCCCTTCAGTGACCAAGCTGTCTTCACCTGCTTTTTGATCTGCCTGCTTTAAAATGAAGGAAGCCTCTTCTGTCCAGTGCTAGTGATATTTATTTATAAATGTACATAATTGAGATGACAATGTCTTTTCTAAACTGGGCAATATTTTTGTTTCCATTGCATTACACCATTACATCACTGCTGTCCCTTCATTTTCTGTCTCTCTTCCAAGGGTCCAAACAGTGAAGTCCCCTAATGCAAATGTTTTACTTTATCTGCGGCCATAACATGTCATAAAATGCAGGTTTTGGCAGAGAATAGGGCAAATCTGCCTCCTCCTTTGATCTGACCCTCCCCTAGAAGAAAGAGATGATGTTATGCCTCCAGAAGTCCTCCAGTGTGCGGAAGTAGTACATTCTCCTGGATAATGCAGCTTGGGCACTCATGTGCTAGGTGCCACTGCTGGCATAACTCCCTCCTCTTTCACCCTAATGCAGGCTGGAGAAAAAGATTCAAGAAAGGGCCTCTTTGCAACTCCTCCTTCTCCCCTCTCCCTTGTCTCCTACTGCATGAATATTTTGGGGTAAGGTGCACTGCGTGCACTGCAAATAAAAAACGAAAAAATGGATCTGAGCTGCATGCACTTTTTTATACTGCATACCTTCTCTTACCCCATCTAAAAGGCATAGCTCTCCTCTCCATGATCTATTAGTTATCTTAGAATCATAGAATCGTAGAATTGTTACGGTTGGAAAAGACCTTGAAGATCATCAAGTCCAACCTTCTACCCAACACCACTATGCCCACTAAACCATGTCTTGAAGCACCACATCTAAGCATTTTTTGAACACTTCCAGGGATGGTGAGTCCACCACCTCCCCGGCGAACCTGTTCCAATGCCTAACGACTCTTACAGTGAAGAAATTCTTCCTAATATCCAACCTGAACCTCCCCTGGTGCAACTTGAGGCCGTTTCCTCTTGTCCTATCACTAGTTACCGGGGAGAAGAGACCAACCCCCGCCTCGCTACACCCTCCTTTCAGGTAGTTGTAGAGGGCGATAAGGTCTCCCCTCAGCCTCCTCTTCTCCAGGCTGAACACCCCCAGTTTCCTCAGCTGCTCCTCATAAGACTTGTGCTCCAGACCCTTCACCACCTTCGTTGCATGTTCTCCCTTTAACATACTTTTGCTGTGAGGTTATGTTCACTGCAGGAGAGAGCCCCCTTGACACAAAGGTTTTTCATGTTGCAAAGTAAAGCACCTCGGTAGTCCTTGTCTTTTCTGACCCTGGATTGCAAGCAAAGCCTTCCACAGAGTCCCAGAAGATCTGCCTGTGGGTTTCCTCCTGGAGAACAGTGTCTTTCTCAGCCCCACTGGGTAATCCTGTAGATATGTTAACCTTTATGCAGATCTGGCTCCATACTCTGGCATCCACAGTTATGGGATTTTTTAGAAGTAGCTGCCAGCATCTCCTCTGCAAGATTAAGAAGAAAGTACATTTGTTAATGACAATTCTCTACTTTTTTTCCACTGTTTCCTCCAACATGCACACTTCCAAGAAGAAAAGTCAAAGTCTGCAGTTTTAAGCACCAGTTAAAAAACTCTATCGCATAACTGTTGTCATTATTCTGTACTAAACAGTGAGTCGTTACACTATGGTATATTTGAGTGAACAGTTCAGATGGGCGGTGGATACTGGAGGATTATACTTGGCCTTCTGTTTGAAGCTGACAAGTTCAGCAACATTGTTCAACTGTTTCAGAATAGTTTAGTTCCCTAAGGAAGAATGCATTTCCTGTCATAAATAAATCCATAAACTAAATGTTTAATGATATTTCAGCTTCCTTTCATATGAGACGTAGAGTATTTTGGAAAAAATGCCAGTACTTCAGAGGAACTTGCAACAGCTTCTTCTGTTCAAATATCTTCCCTAAATTTAAACTAGGGTAAAAGTTATTCAATGTAAATAATCGTCTTCAGAGACTTCATATTGAATAACCTGAAATTTTTTATTTTTTTAAACAAAACAATCTCCATGTTTTGGTATATCTCATATTTGGGTTTTGGTTTTGCTTTAATATTTTAAAAAAAAAAAGAGGAGGGGAGAGGCAAAGACATTAGTTTTGAATGGAAAAGAAGGGAAAACAAGGCACAAATAATCTAAGAATGTTCAGTTAATTAAGGGACTCTTTGACTTCTACCTAGTGTGTGACCTATTTGATTAGGTCAATAAAAAGAAAGGGGAAAGTGGTGTAAAAAAAAGTGGATTAGGATGTACTGGGATTTCTTCCACCTGGTAGAACTTGGAGTGGCCCAAGGGATAATTATCCTGAAGGAAGACCTGCTTTTTGTCTAAGTCTGAAGCTTTGTTACAGGAAAAAGAATCAACCTTGAGGAGGAAGATGGGAAGCAGTGAATTTCTGAGATCCCATTTTTCCTTCCTGCAAAATCTCCACACCAGGAAACACAAGGCTCTGGATAATTTCTTACTGGGATATAGTTTTCCTAGAGTGAGCAGGATACTTCTTGACATTTAGCTAAATATTCTAATACTGGTTAAAGCCTCCATCACTATCTTAATATCTAAAATGACAAAACCTGATGAAAACAAAGCTTATGAAAAGTCATAGAATCATGGAACAGCCAAGGTTGGAAGGGACCTCAGAAGATCAGCTCGTCCAACTTTTTGCGGGAGAGGAAGCCTAGCTGAGATGATCTAGCACCCTGTCCAGTCGCATCTGGAAAACCTCCAGCGATGGGGACTCCACCACATCTCTGGGGAGGTTGTTCCAGTGGTTGATTGTTCTCACTGTAAAATATTTCTTTATTATGTTGAGATGAAACAACTCCCAGTGCAAATTCTACCTGTTGCCCCTTGTCATCTCCGTGTGGCTCCTTGTGGAGAGAGAGCCTCTGCTCTCTTTATATGTGCCCTTTAATTATGGAATACTGTGATGAGGTCCTTCCTTAGATATCTCTTCTCCAGGGAGAAAAGACCTAACTCCTTCAGCCTTTCCTTATAAGACAGGTTCTTCAGCCCCTTGACCATCTTCGTGGCTCTCCTTTGGACCCTCTCCAGTCTGTCTGCATCTTCCTTGAATTGTGGGGACCAGAACTGGACACAGGACTCCAGGCATGGCCTGACAAGTGCTGAGGGGGGTGGGATGATCATGCCTCTCTGGCTGCTAGTGATGCCCTGGATCCAATTTGCCTTTGTTGCTGCAGCGGTGCACTGCTGATCCCTGTGCAGCTGCTTGTCCACTGGCACTCCCAGCAAGCAGGGCTGCTCCCCAGGTCCAAACCTGTACTGGGCTCTTGGGTTATGTTGTCCCAGGTAATGTGATGATATATTTATATTGTTAAAATATGATGTTCATCTGGGAGACATAACATATTTCTTACAACAGATTAAATTTTCAGTTGTCTGAGGAAGTAATGACACCTCTTACATTAATTTTAATGGAAAGTGAGTAATTAAATCCCTATGTGCCTTTAAAAAAATGTATCTTTTCTGTTATCTTTCTGTAGAATACCTGTTTTTCTTTCCATGACAGTTTACTTTGTAGTAGGTCCATTTGTGCTACATTTTGAAAACGGATTAAAAAAAACAATAAAAACCTTTACCAGAAGAAAAAGAATCCTAAAAATAGGGAGATTTTTAACTACCACTGTCCTGTTTCAACTGGGATAGAATTAATTTTCTTCCTAGTGGCTGGTACAGTGCTGTGTTTTTTGGATTTAATACGAGAATGATGTTGATACCACACTGATGTTTTAGCTGTTGCTCAGTAGTGCTTACCCTAAGTTGAGGACTTTTCAGTTTCTCATGCTCTGCCAGCAAGGAGGGGCACAAGAAGCTGGGAGGGAGCACGGCCAGGACAACTGACCCCAACTAGCCAGAGGGATATTCCATACCATAGAGTGTCATGCCCAGTATAGAAACTGGGGGAGTTGGCCAGGAGGTGCTGATTGCTGCTTAGGGATGGACTGGGCATTGGTCAGTGGGTGGTGAGCAATTGTATTGTGCATCACTTGGGTTTTTTTCCTTGGGTGTTTTTCCTCTCTCTCTCTCTGTTATCTCCCTTTTCATTATTATTATTATTATTTTATTTCATTTATGAAACTGTTCTTATCTCAACCTGTGGGTTTTACCTTTTTCTGATTCTCCTCCCCATCCCACTGTGGTGGGAGGAGTGAGTGAGCGGCTGCATGGTACTTAGTTGCTGGCTGGGATTAAACCACAGCAACTGTTCAGTGCTAAAGTCTTTGGGAAAGGAACTAACTGCTGTTGTTACTGCTTTAGTACTCTTACTTCTGCAGGGTGGTCCTTTAGGAATCACTCTGTAGCCACAAACAATGCTTTGCAGAATTAGTTGTCATTTCTGTTGGGAGCATCAATGTGGTTTACTTAAAAGAAGCAGACTATTACTAAACCTTACATTAAAGAAGTCTTTTCTGATTTTTGACTAATCTATGACAGTGACACTGCCAAATACATAATACGAAATTACACAAATATTTCCCTATTATTCCAACAAGTGTTTATGTGTTTTTCTGAAAAAAAAAGCTGTGATGAAGGTGGCCTGATTGTCAGAAAACAATTAGGCTTTGTGGTCTGAAAATCAGGCATCTGTGGGGCATCTCAAGTAGGACAATTAAAATCACTACTCTCTCGAAACTTTAAAGTAGGTAGTCTATTCAAAAAGTTGGTTTTATGATATCTGGTTATAGGAGTTTGATCTTTTGTTTATTTGTGATTTCTGTCTGCATCTTGTGTTTGTATTTTTATCTTTTCCTGTTTGCGGAGCTGGTTGTATAGGCCATCTTCAGTAACTGGTTATTGCACTTTCTTTCCAATATTATGAAAAGGTCATCATCTCAGAACACAATGGTTGCTTGAATTTAGAAAACTGCTTCATTCAGATATTTTTTTTTGACCAAAACTCCTATTCATTTAATGAAAAATAGCCCAGGGTTTATAGAAAATGGAAACATTTCAAACTTGGTTAGCTAACTATATGTGTGTACATCTAATTGTTTTGGGCACTGAGCTCAAGTCTCTTGACTTGAGTAGAAAATCTTTTGCATTTAGCTACCTTTGTTCAGCCTTTGATTTTCTGAAGTGAAACTGTCATTTCTGAGTACCGATTTATAGAAACTCGAAGGGATATTTATAGAAAGACTGAACAGTTTCTTCTCTATATTGCAAGTCTATCTGTCTTCAAGAATTTGCTCTAAGTGGTATAACAAGTGGCATCTTGTAAAACTAAAAGCATGTGGAATGTCTCTGAGGCATTAAAATCAACACAAGCCATAATTGCTCAGCAACTCTCTGGATTTCTCTTTATATATATTTTAATTTCAAGGGACAAATTTTCTAAAGAATGGAGGGTTCTGAAGGTCTAATGCAATCTGTGAGAGCTTTTGTTTATAGGACACTTGGCTTCCTGAAGTATTAAGTATGTTTTAAAAAATAAATCATATTTAAGTAGCATCTGTTTCTTCAACTATTAATGCATGTAAGGATTCTTTATTGTATAAGAACTGGTTCTACCTTGTGTTGAATTAGAAAATGAAGGACTTGCACCTACCAAATGACTGCAGACCTTCACATTTCTGTACATTTAGCTGATGCTAGCAAACCCTAAATTGGTCTGGATTTGACTCTCTAGAAAACTATCTGTCTGGACTTACTGAAATGAATACTAACAACTATTCACCTTAGAAAATTAGTTAATAGCAAAGTTCACATCCCACACACAATTATATTTAGGTTCAAGCAATAATATCAAAAACTCTGAATCACAACAAACTGAAATCATTCCTTAAATACATAGAAATATTCCATATATGTGTGTGTGTGTGTGTATGTGTGAGTGATCTGCATATACATGAATGGTTTGTAGATTTATAGACTACCGTTGTGATTAAAGGTAAGAATGATCATTAAATGTGTAATTTTGCTTTTTTTCAATAGTTCAAGTGTTTCATGATTAAAAGATCATTATAAAAAAAGTTAAGTTCAAAATGTGTTAGTGGAGCTACTTTTTTGGAAGAAGAACCAATAACATAAGTGTTCAAGGGAATGCGACTTTAGGTAGTGATTTTATTTTTTAACCTGGCTTTTGTAATAAATCACAATTTCAACTTCAAAGCCTGTGGAAGCCTGAGAAATCCATGCAGTTTCTGTAAATACATTGATGGATATTTTCTAAGGATGTCACTTTAAATTCTTAGCTTATATGCACCAAGACAACATGAAAATGTCTCCTGAATTAATGACTGAGTCTTTCCCTTTTCTATATAAACTCTTAAACACTAATTAATTTAATTTCAACACATGATAATTTTAACATGGACAAGGTATTGTAAGCCCTGAAATTTTGTAGTGAGATGAAGACAGTTCCATTATTTCTCACTTCAGAATATCAGTCTCCATTTCACTGGGCTATCTGTGAATAAGAACTTTCCAAAGGTGAAAATTAAAAGAACATGATGTGGAGTTCAAACTTAGGGTTTTTATTTCTGTATGTGTTTACCACAAAACCTCACATCTCTTAGGAACCTATTCGATATTCAAATGTATAGTCTTACTTTTCTTAAACATTCAGTGAGAACAAAGTATGATTACATTCTGTTTGGCACTCTCTGAAACTTTTTCTCTTGCACAATTCGAATAAAAATTCACAGGCTTCAGTGAGTCCTTCATTGAATACCATTTCTCTCCAGGCTACCATCTGTTGCATACTGGGCTCTTGTCTTCAAGCGTTATGTCTGCTTTCAGGGCCACAGTACTGGCCTAAGTGGTCTTTTGGTCTGCTACAGTACAGTTGTTCTTACATTCTTATCTAATTTATTGCCTGTTCCTAGTCACAGACTTCTGCAGCTAAACATCAACTTCTTTTTCTGAAGGAATGGCCCATTTAATAGCTACGATATTTCAGATGACAAAAACAACAAAAGAGAGTGCAAAAACTCGGTCTGCTGTGATTGAGGTCATAGTATCTGTTTCAGTCTGGATAGCCTACAACATTTTATGGTTGCTTATACACTGCCATTTCCTCCCCCACAGACTCATAGGGAGCTTGTGAAATCGCTAGTTATGAATATATTGAGGAGACTGTAACATCAAAGAATCATGGAATGGTTTGATTGAAAGGGACCTTAAAGACCATCTAGTTCCAACCCCCCTGCCATGGGCAGGGACACCTTCCACCAGACCAGGTTGCTCAAAGCCCCATCCAACCTGACCTTGAA
>NW_009600780.1:0-20284 GCF_000690535.1 Cariama cristata
ACCCCCATTCCCCATCCCCTTGTGCTGCTGGGGGGAAGAAGGGAGAGAAAATCAGGAGTAAATTTAAGCCTGGGAAGAAGGGAGCAGTCGGGGGAAGGTTTTTATTTCTCATTATCCTACTCTGATTTGATTAGTAATAAATTAAATTAATTTTCCCCAAGTCGAATCTGTATTGTCCATGACGGTAATTGATTGGTGATCTCCCTGTCCTTATCTTGACCCATGAGCCTTTTGTTGTATGTTCCCTCCCCTGTCCAGCTTAGGAGGGGGAGCGGTAGAGTGACATTGGTGGGCACCTGGCCTCCAGCCAGGGTCAACCCACCACAGTTGATAACCACTCCAGTACCTTTACCGATTGTGCTTCATGCAATGGGAAGTGCTGTGGAACATCAAATTTCCATCTCGAGGACAGACAGCCCTGCAGGACTGAAGTTGTTCCTGCTGCCTGCTGAAAGGGATGTGCTGGAGCCCGCTCATCCTTGCTGAATTCCTCAGACACACGCAGGCTATCTTCTTCCCAACTATGTCCCTCAGAGAGGCCTGCATCTGAGATGTGAAGGTGAGCTTTACTCCTAATACACTGGATCTAAAGAAGAAATACTGAAATCAATACTTCAGTACTTATATATCTGAAAAAAAATAGACAAGTTGAGGATTCTCCTGCCACAAGAGAAGTAATGCAGTGACATCGAGGAAGGTTTATTTTTCTCTATCAATATTAAAGTATTTAAAAGCTATTAATTAAATGCTTACAATCACCGAGGCAGACAGCATCAGTGTGCGTGTATGTATTTAGCCATAAACCTCACCCAAGGATGAACAAGTTCAGCATGTTTGCCAAAGCTCTCCACTTTGACCAGTAGCAAAAGTTTTCAGTCTTCCACTTCTCTCCTTGGGGCACGTTCCCCTCCAAGAAACAATGCTTTCAACACTGATTTCATTATTGACTAGTTCACTAAAGAGAAACACCTAATAGAGTTTTAAACTATTCAAAAGGAAAGCCTTTGGGTTTGCCCTTAGCAGCTGTAAACTCTCCTTAAAGTGCACAGCAAATGAAAAAGCTTCAGCTTCGACTTCCAGCCTGTGCCACCACCATCCAGGGAAAGCGAGTGCAGCCTTTCCGCATCAGATTCTCTCCAAAGTCTTTCTAGAAATTCCTCGCTTAAAAGAAGATATCCTTCCACAAACAACAAAAAACCATGAGATAAGCAAGCACCGGAGATTGCCAGGGTGGCTACCAGTTAGTGCAATACTTTTCAACAATAATTGCAGGAATGACGAGAAAAAGTAGGAGGAAGTTCTAATATTGTAACATCTGGGTCTGAAAATCAAAATGCATTTCCAAACCTCACTTTCCAATAACTCAGAATTGTGAGGAAGGCAATAACTAACCCTAATCTACTGAGGGAACTGTAGCAGAGAGAATTAAAGACTCTGACTCACACGCACTAAAGCAAACGGTGGCAGGAGCATACACTGTTTCACCCCAGCAAGTGCTTGCTCCATCGGTGTGTCTTACCCTCTGGGTGGATGGGCGGTGCCAGTCACTGCCCAAAATATTAATAAAAACTCTCTTTTGTTGGTGCTTTGAGATAATACTTACGTGCAAGCCACATGCTCTAGTGCTCACTTCGGAAAGAGTAACCTCCAGAGCTGAGCTCGACACCTGCAGCCAGCCACGTATAAGAACATGGTAAAATTTCTCAGGGGTGAGTCTGTGCCCAAAATGATGTGCGTGAAGTCATGCAATTAAATGGGAAGTGTGGCAGTGATGAGCACACCAAGTTTCCAGGCTCCTCTAAAGGTTTGCAGGTCTGTCCAAAACGCACTTCAAGACTATGAAAGTGCTCACCATGAATTCTCCAACTGCCAGAACCAAAGCAAACTTGCAAGTCTCCATGGCTGTAGGAGCACAGATGTTTGACACACACAAGTCCCCAGATTTGGCTTGAAATATCTAAAGATATTTACCAGGTTCTTAGTTAGCATAAAAACTGGCCTGATGGGAAAAGTAGCGAAAGAGTTCTGAGGGTAAGTAGATAATAGATGTTTTAAGGTTTCTTTTGTGCTGTCTTGATTGAACTCAGGTGATTACCTATGAAATAACTGTCTACAACCTAGGTATAAAAACATATTTTAATTTAAACATATTTTAATTTTTTTTCCACAGAATTTCACATCACACCAGATTTGAGCAATGCATCTTTTTGATAGGTTTTCCCATCACTTAAGACTTGACAAAAAGTATTTTTCTTTTTTTTTTTCCTTTTTTTTTTGCCTTTTCGGCAGAGTTCTTCCATTGCTTTTATCTCTCTGAAGCTGTTTGTACAAATAGGCTGACTTCCGCGATGCTGGTCATAAGCACAGGCTGGAAGGATGACTCAGCCTGCGCGCCAAACAAATGATCAGGCAGAAGTCCCACCAGGGTCTGCAGGACTAGAAACAGGAGCTTTAATACAGTGTTCCAGGAAATTGCACCTAAACAAATTCACAAAAACAGAAAATGTATGACAAACAAAGAAAAAAAACACATATATACATATTATATAATTATATACACACAGAAAGGCTCTGTAATGTCAATTTTGGGAACTGATTCTCAACATCTTGCATATATTAAAGGAGATAACAATGGAAGAGAGCTGCATGTTCATGATTAAAGAACTATAAGGCGAAGGAGAACAGCTAACATCACACGTATACACACAGACACAACAGCACAAATGACCTACAGCAGTTCTCAATGACAATCACGTTGACTCTTGCACCATGTGTTGGCTCCTGGCTCCTTCTCCCACCTTTGAGACCAGACCTGTGAAAGGCACTTTCGCTGCTGGAAACACCTTCTGCTAGCAGAAGCAAGGCTGAGGTATATTGTGTTCCTACAAATAACTTAACTTTCTCATAAATGGGTCAAATTAACCCTGATTTATGGAACAGAAGTTCCAACCAGAACTCATTCAGAAGTCCAGGAACACAAATTCATTCTTATTAAACAACTTTAAACAACTCACCAGAAATTTCACTGTTATATCAAAGAACCTGCTGTTTTAAAATAGAAGAGACTGTTGATCCTTTATATTACGTTTTCAGAACTTGCTAAAATGATGACTACCAAAGATCTGAGAAAAAGAAACTAGGGCTCCTCAGCTCCTCAAAATAAATCTGTGGCTTCAGAGAAGCAGCAATGGTACCATTGGCTTATTATAAGAAATATAACTCTTCCCTTATCAGAACTGATGATAGACGTCTTTTCCAGAGGTTTGGCTGGACTAAAATGTCCATCCAGGGTTGGTCTTAGTATCTTTAATACCATGCAGAGAACATCAATGCATGCTGAAGAGCCTCATAACCACTTCTGTCTTATATCAGGACATATGCAGAATTCCACCGTTAATGATGTTACAACTATTCCTTGTATTTAGCCCCCAACCAGAGATCACTGATCTTGCAAGAAACAACCGAGAAGGTAAAGCTGTTATTCAAAGAGTACCAAAAATACTCTTTATGCCTATGTAAAAGACTTCATTATTCTAGATAGCTTTCTTAAAATTCTGGCAGTCTTTGTCCTTAATTAGTAAAAGAAGCTATTGTCTGTTCTTCCTAACAAGACACTTATCTTCCCAAGTCTAGCAAGGTATTTCTTAAACATTCACAGAGTTCCTCACTTCGTATTAATATTTTTATACTTAAGCTGTACCCCAAAATAGTAACCAATTATTTCTTCAAACACTCTTATGATACTGGTGCATGAAGTGCTTGTTTATCCAATAATGCCACAAGGATGTTACTAAATTCAGCTTTGCGTTCAGAAGAGATTTCTAAATATTTTGCATCTCAAAAGTAGTTTACGTCAAAGTAAGCTTCAGAAGGCTGACAGAATTGCCTGACTTTTGCAGAAGGATGTGACCCAGACGCCATCCACATATTACACGAGGCTATGTCCAACCATAAGGACACATTTGAAATTTAATAATCACTCTTACAAAATTAGATTCAGCAGGGATCTTTGCAGAATAGCCTGTGCAGTTTGAAACTGAGTTCTTCACAAGAAACAAGAGCAATCGCTATCAGTATTTAGGACTGTGACTTTGATGCACAACCAAGTTACATCATGGAGATGATGTAACTAATGGCATGTGTGCTCTTAGCCAACAGCAAACCAAGATAAATTAGACTTGCTTACACCCACGTGAAAGATTTAGACGAGTGTGTTTTATCTCACACTTGCACCAGGTTCAGCACCCCTCTAATAAACAGCAACTTGTTAAACTGATGTGGCTTTCTTGCGCTTCAGAGCCTTTGGAACGCAAGGGGAAAGCAACCCTACACTCTTTGATCTCAGCAAAGAGTATATCCATTCCTTTTACTCACCCAAGCCTTTCTTCTAGATCAGAAGTCCATTTTCTTAAGGCAGAAATCACATGCATGTGACGATCCACATTACTGAGAAGAGTTAACTAACAACTCAGTGAACACTTTTTACCCCCAAACAAAGTCCCAAATCCTACCTTTATTCACCATGTTCAAAACTCAGCAGCAATAAAAAGGCATCTATGAGACACACTGTGAGCAACACAAAGCTGTTTTATTCACCTTTCAACATACAGAAGAAAATCCTATCTATTGTTTCAATTTTGCTATAATATTAAAGATACACCACACAGTGCACAGACGTTGTGCATGTGTTGCTTTCTGGTCTGATTTTTTTTAATAGTAAGGTACAAGTTATCTTCTGAAACACTTGGCACATTCCTGGTTGACAGAGGTAGGGGTTTCCCCAAGTATTTCTTAAACTAACTTGACATTTCATATAATTAAATCAGCAACTAGAGAGTAAGCATTTGAGCTATCACATTATCCGAGCTTCACATATATGAAAATAATTGCACTATCTCCTGAATCAGGGAAAGACACAACCAGACTGTTTAAAACCTAGTATTAGAAGTATAAATGGTTATAATTTTATTAATCACCATTTTTGCACCGGTGCTGGGAATGAATTGCTCCCTGACGTTCCATCACGCCAAGCAGTGCACAAAACACGCATGATTAAACGCTTCCTCCCCAGAAGAGCTTACACTGGATGTTTCTTTGTTCAAGCAAGTACATGAACCTGCCATGCGTATAATTAAATCTGCTCTTTCGGAAGGGCCTGATCCTGCAGACATATGTCTATTAACAGTTCCTCCAAGAATAACAAGCTTACTCATGTGTGAAGCAAGACTGGAACCCTAAAACAAATAGACAGGATTGAAGGCAGGCTTTCAGTAACATGGTATTTATTCCTTTTAGGCAGCCAGGCCTATCTATCTCTATTCAGTCTATGAAATCTATTTTCTTAGAATGGAAATTATCCTCACACCACACTGGTGTCCTTGAGTGAGGGACATATAAAACCCTCCCCTGGAAACTACAGTTCTGAAGAAATGAGTGACCTTCTCTATTTTCATAGAATCATAGAATGGTTTGGTTGAAAGGGACCTTAAAGATCATCTAGTTCCAATCCCCCAATTTTGAGCACATGTCAGTCCTACCAGTCCTTCTATGCAGAGAACAAAGCCTAATATCTGATATACGCAAATATGTGCATTACATACATTTCTTTGTATGCTTCTTGGCTGGGGGCAAATTGCAATTAACAGCGATTCTTCCTCCCCCAGTGCTGGAAACAAATTAAGCCCCAAAAACGTAGCTGTTCTTTTGACCTCTCGTATTTTTTTGCAGGTTGCTGCGATTAGTGCCTAGCCATTTTTTGCACTGCTAAAGCATGGGGAAGAAGACTGGCCAACTTCAACGACTCCTCTGGAGGCTCCAAGGGCAAGGACTTAATTTTATTGGCACAGTTGGCAGCACCGATGCGAGCAAGCGCCTGTACTGAGCTGGTGCCACTTCTTACCTCCCCCCTTTCCTTCCTTACAATACATGATAAATGGCTCTGATCCACCATCTTTTCACTATTTTCAGACCCAGCTACATGTCTCACTGCTCTGAATGGACGAATTATCACAACTATTAAAAATGCTGGTGGGCATACAAGACCTAAACAGGGTCTCTTCTCCATGGAAAAGCCACAAAACTGCCAGATGCAGATTGAAGGCTTGTAGCCACATTAGGACAGCGTGTTCAAGCTAAACAACCCTGCCCATATTAGCTTAGTAGCAGCACTAAACTAAATGCAACCAGCCTAAACAAGCAGCTGAGTTGGTGGTTCACGGGGTTTCATGCCCTGTTAGAACATAGCAAATTAGCCTCTCCAATGGCTAAAGACATGTGAAAATGAGAGCCGAGAGCTGTATGCTCTGCAGTTTCTTAGAGCAACCCTCCAGCAAAGTGCACAAAGTGACTTGATACTGCTTCTTGTAAAACCACTTACACCTCTGTTTTCTTCTCTCCAGGGGGACAGACGTATTTGCAACATAGTGCTTTGCTTTGGCTGAGTGCTTAACGCTCATGGTTTCCTTAAGAGTTAACAAATGCTGCTGAGCATATTTATAACCAACATAAATAGTGTTTAAAAAATATCAATCCTCCTTCCCTCTCCTCTTGCTATGGAGCAGTATTGCAAGTGATGGAAGAGGAAATGAATCCTAAAGCTCCCTTTACTGCAGTTGTCCATGGAAAGAAGGAAGACTTATTTTCAGCACATGGGTATCAGTTATAGTGGGGAAAAAAAAAAATAGTACTTTCCTCCAAAGGAATTCAGCTAAATCCACTCTATGGTCCAGGAAATCCCTGATGGAACAGGTCACACATAATACATTCCCAGACTTCGCTTTAACAAATCTCAGTATCACAACAGCACACCTTAAGCATCAGCAAGATGTTTTCTGTACTTGCTTTTCCGAAAGACAGTACTACCCAGCCTACTCTGTTTTCACTGCCTGGCCGTTTGCGGTGGGAAAACACAACTTGTAAATGTAAGTCTTTGCTGAGAATATAAAGCAATGAATAAATGCACCAGAAGCTCACCAGAAAAGGGATGGTAGAGGCAGCTATAATCCCTGTTTTCCAAGGAATGAATACTGATCTTCCCCTGTTAGCTTTGGTCACTGGCATTCACATAAATATTAACTGTTCTTATTTTCTTGTTTCCCACTTTATGGCAGCTGGCCCTTTGAGGAAACTACTTTTCCCCTTTCAAAACGACACCTAAGTTTCCCAGTTGGAGCTGTAGAGCAAAAGTAAGAAGGTTCCTAGAAACCAAATAGTTCTGACTGGGGTTTTTATTTGTTTGTTTGTTTGTTTTAACCCTATAAAAAATGGGCACACAAGGTTTCACGCCTGAGACATTATGGTTTTGCCATTGCTCTCGCTTTACATGAGACAAAAGATGATAGAGGGAAGAGATGATGCACTGCAATGGTACCCCTCTCACCATGTTAGAAGTCCAACAGCAAGAGGTCTTGCTGTCTTTGTCTCTTTTTTGAAAATTGGAAGATTTCTCTGTTTTCCATTAAGATCCCCAGGCACAGTCATCCCTGCATCATGTCATACAACTATCACATTTATTCGTCCTGCCATGGGACGTTCACTCTCACTTTCTGCAGCACACAAGGCTAATTCAGGCTAGAGACAAAAGGTGAGTCCCAAGACCTTTCTGCAGCTACGCTTTGTTAGGACAATATTATGGAGAAGTAACCTGGAGAGGATCAGAGTAAGAAATAGTAAATATGAAGGAAGAAAACTTAAAGGAAAGATTGCGCTATACTTCAGGGACCATTTCTCAATGCTGAGATCTGAATTAATCTCCCTGGAGAAGTAATTGAAGGCTGATGATGAGGAACATGTAATAGCATGATGGACAACTTTGGTGGGGATGGACTGCAGGGTTGCTCTTGGCCATGAAGATGCCTTAGCTTGAATAACACCAGGCTCTCGCACTCACCCCATCACCTGCTGCTACATCCATGTTGTTAGGTCTCATTTCAGGTCTCGGTGAAGTCTAGAAGAACATGAGATGTGAAATAGTTTGGTTTTCCCATTACTTCTTGTGCCCTTTTAGCAACTGCACGAAATGCTCAGTACCTTGCCAGGACACCAGAGGCTGCATCATGTTTTATGAAGCACTCAGTCTTTAATTACCTTTAAAATGTGTAATGCCTCAATTTCACCACTGACAGATTTAATGACAAATTAAAATAGCATATGTTCATATGAATATTAAACCAATATCAATGACTTCAACCCCCACATGGCTCCAGGGTAGCTTTGGGAGCCACCTACCCTCTTGGCAGGTCTGTGGTTCTCAAAGACCCCACGGTACACTTGGAGATAAAGCCACTGGCTGCTTCCATCAAAAAAAGAGGCAGATCAGCTGTAAAAACCTGGTAGCACTGCCAGAGACTAGCTCATATACTAATCTTGTTCAGAGAGGTATGGTGGGGTTCCCAGGCCAAAGGGCAACTTGTTGTCCCACTCTATGGCTGGGTGAATAAACAGGGAAACAAAACAAAAAGTGGGAACTGAGTTTTAGAAATACTGAATTCTTTATTTATAAAGAGAAACCAAGGAAAAGGTAAATGATGCAATGTTTGCACAGTATGCTTGTCAAGCAGATGAGAAAGATGCTACTTACACCTGAATATATACAAGTGGACACAGTCTTTCTTAACATACATGCAATCAAGCGTTCAATAATTTGAGATTCAAAGAAGGAAAATTGGCAATCACTATGAACTGGTGGGAAGCTCAGGACACACACGTGAATGTTCCACTGTCTGTATTCAAGGAAAAAAAAAAGACCAAAAAACGCATTCCTGACCCTGGATACCAGGTCTTCTCTATGGCATGAGTAAAGCAGCGGATGGTCAATCATGCCCTCCCTGAAACACTTCTGGAGAAACAGAAGGTGCACAAAGTCCTTGGTACTGTAAATTCAGGTCAGACATTAAAAAGCCATTAGAAATGGATAATGAAATTAAGAAGGGGAAAGCTAATAAGAACCACTGCACAGAGGGAGCCCTGCTGGTGCTCAGCAATGCGGCCAGCTGAGTACCGACAAAGAACAAATTGAGTGTTAGAATGAGGGAAATAAAGCAAGCGCCATAGCTCTGCTTGGCAGGAAAAGTGTAATAGATTCTGTCTTGGAGATGTATCAGCATCTGTGGCTTTTAAATCACCGAGGAAGGCAGAGGGGAGCAAAGCTTTTAGCACTCAAAGCAAAATCTGTGATGAGACCTTTATGATGATGAAATGCACTTGGGACTGAGGGAATCAACAAGAGGCAAAATGTCCAGCAGGAGATTGGACACTCCCAGTTCTTCCCCTGTCCTCTACCAGCCTTGAGATCCCAAAGAAGACAACTGTAAGTTTTTAACTCCTTCCCTGTTGCCCAGTCTGACAGCTTGGAAACACATAAATATTTCTTTGCAATTTTCATAATCACAGCAAGATCTTTATGCTTCAAAATTACAAATGAAAGAGCAATGTATAACATGAGTTATCAACGCCATTAGAGAAAGAAGTGCTGCTTCAGTTTTTGCCCAGAAATGGTGAGGGAGTTAGTGTCAGGCCTAAGGCAAGACCTTGGGATATCTAACTTTTCAGTCTTGTCCTGAACACTAGGACAAATCAAGTTTCTGTATTTCCCAGCCCTTCCTCTCCTCTCCCTATGGAGGAAAAGATGGAGACCTTCTTATTGAAAAATGGGGAGACATATTCCAGGCCCTAAATATTTTCAGACAGAAAATATAGCTGCAGACCTAAATTGAACACTTGGAGATACCGAAAAGCATCTGATTAAGGAACCACCTATTCAAAATAGTTTATTTTCAGTGACATATCACTGTGCTGCTTGAACTGAATTTAATCTCCACATCAGATGGCAGCTTAACCATCTCATCCTCCCCTTTGTCCACACAAACAGCAAATCAATTGCAGTAAGTTTGCATCTTTTTCTGCACCAGCATCTCCCTAAGAAAATCAACACTTGCACTCTTACTTGCACATAACTAGGCTGGTTATGCCAGAGGACAGCACTACTCTAGCTAAAAAGGCTGCATAATTATATTATCCACCTTTATAGTGTGGGGGGAAAAAAACCTCATTTACCCTTTAAAATACCCTTGCAACAGTTAGAAAGTGGAGTTTGGTCTTATATATCTATACATGTGGCACTATATACACTGGCAAAGTGCAGCTGCCCCTGGCATAAAGTGAGGGAGCTGCTTAACTCGAGCTAAAAGCCCACGTGGAGCTCTCTGTCAAACACTGATCGGGACCTTGAGAGTGAAATAATTAATACAGACCAAACGGCACACATTTTTGCCTCTACAAGGCCAGGAAAGGTGAAGCAGCATAATTTTCCAGTCTCACGCAAGGTAGCTCAAGAGTAGGGCAAGGTGTTAAGAGCCTACAATATTAATTAAGTTAATAGTTTGGGATTTAAGACAGGACATCAAACATGCCTGCTATATTACAACCTACTTGTGTGTGCCTGCTTCAAAATCCCAGAGCAAAATTATGTCACTGCAGATGCAAGGACATGGGTTATGCTTTGCAGATTTCAATCAAGCAAAATTTACCATTCAGCTGGGTCCTTTCTGGACACAAGAAGTTGACCTTGAAGAATTACTACAAAAGCTTCAGAAGATGGTCAGTATTTGATCCTGCATAAAATGTAATCACCGGGAATATCAAGAGATCATGTCTAAATGAGCACTCTGCTCTGTCCCACAATGGTCTTGTTTTCGTGTTAGCAAAGTACGTGATTTATTCTTTCTCCGGTGTCAGGAGTGGGAAACTCACTGTGCACAAAATATTTCTCCTCTGATCTTTCATGTAGTTGCACTCACACTGGGCAATGTTTGCACAGTTTTCCCAGGAAAGTTACTCTTACCCAAGCGGGGCTGCAACTTTATCTTGGTCTGTCCCTAATTACTACAAAGAAATTAAAATATGCAGACAAGCCAACCCGATGTTCTCCTTTTCTTCTGCCTTCAGGATGACAGTCCCATTTCCTGACAGTTTTCTGGCTACCTTGCACTATGGGGTTGCTATAGCCATTCTCTCCATCTTTCTCCTCCATCCTCATTTCTATCCTTTTGCACACACAGCACTAACGTGAAATCTTTTCTAAACCTCCTCATGAGCGTACCAGTGAGTCTCATAAATTACCATAAGATAAATCTCTGATGAAGGCACAAAGGAGGTCCTCTGCAGCCTGCTTCATTATTCATTGATAAGGTCCCAACCAGATACTGTAAGCGCTTCTGTAAAAGATGATTCTTTTTGCCTCGTCCATAACCTCCCTAAATTTATACAGTGCTGTTCTGCAGACAACACCGATTCTTTATCCTCTTTATCCTCCTTGCCCTTCCAAAGCATCTTCCAGTGGAGAATTCAGAAAACTTTTCCCTAAACAAAACTTTTCCCAAGGTAAGCACAGGTATTATACAAGATCTGAGCCAATGGATCAGATCAAAAATTCATGTGTTTCAATACCTGCCTCCAAGACCTATGGAGAAGCTACAGAAATGGAGAGATAACCTACATGGGAATGGTCCTTCAAAGCCTTCATTTTTTAGGAGGCTTTTTTTTATACCTTGAAGCAAAAGGATCTAATATCCTTATCCTTAAATATTCACTATTACAGCTGTGTATATTTTTTGAGGCCACAGAAATAGTTTGTGGCTCTTTCTGCTCAGATGAACTTTTGGCCACGGTGATGTCTTCCCATAGTAAGTTTCACATGTTGATGGGTAGCGTGAGTCTTCCATGAGCAACTCTGGACCAACCAACCAAAACAACTCCCTAACAGTTATATCCCAAAGCATAAAAAATAAGCTATCCACATGGTTTAATATTAGACTATGTGATTATAGAGCCTTGTCTTTTAATGAGCCTCGTGTGCAAGTCATAAGGGAAGAAACAGGTGTCTACAAACATACTCAAGCATTTCCACCGATTTCTCAAGCCTCCTCGCTCCAGCTCAAATGTGTCTTTCTGAGTATCTGAAGCAGAAAGTTTTAGAAGTTACCTGTGAGCAAAGCAGTCACAAGTTCGATATCTATTTCAGCAGAGGATGGCAGCTGTGGAAGAGAAAGAGGCACAAACAACTAGTGAATGGTCCCTATCTTCTCCCGCTGGGCACAGCAAGAGGTGAAGCAGCACAAGAAACTCTTCCCCTACGGTGGGTAAGCACCATCTCCCATCATGGGGTTGTGACATAAATGGAAAAGGCCATAAGCTGATGTGTTTGCTGCCAGATCCAGCTCTGCAAGGAGCTTTGGAGCAAGGCAGAAACTAAGGTGTCCCAGGAGAGCTGATTTAATTTGCTTCCTTGTACTCCCCATCTCCACATCACCACCTTCCTGATCGCAGCCACCCTCAACACAACAAACACCCAAGGTGGTTTGTTAGCCAAGCACAGGGTGGTTTCAAAATGAAAAATCACCAAACCCCCCACTACCGTCCTGACAGCTGTGATGACCCTCACCTTAAGCTGATGAAAATTGCAGTTTCTCAGAAAATGATCTAAAAATACAAATTCATGGCCTCTGCAGGTATCAGTAGGCATTTTAACTTTTCTAACTTTTAACCTGGCACTGGAAACATCCTATCTAAGAAAAAGCAAAGCATTCAGCCTGCCAGAACATCCAAATGCAGATTTAGTTTCAAGCTTCCTCTGAAGCACTGAAGTTTGAAGACTAGTTATCATGCATATTAAAAAAGGAAAATAAGAAAAGAAGTTGCAGAACAGTTCCTGCATTAGAGCACACCATTTCTTTATTTTTAAATAATTGCATCTTCAAATCCAGTGACGCTCCTCCCAGAAGACACAGCCAATATCCTGATCTATTTTTTGCTCTTCTAAATCTGGGCACAGGCAGAGGAAGCCGAGCTCGAGCTGACGGGGGAGCGTTCGCACACCACAGCCCAGTAACCAGCACTGTAACAAGGAAACTCGTTGGGTCCCAAGCTTGTGCTAATTGCCACGGTATTTCTCAGCACTTGGCTCTGTATAGCCAAGTTCTGTACGTGACTTTTGCTGCAACGCCTTTCATCTGTGGCTACGTGTTTCTGCAAAGCTGTGGATGAGATAAAACTGATCTCGGCCACTGGGGGTCATTCAAAGGCCTGGTAGAGCCTCCTCCTAGGAACTGAGCTATTTCTCAAGGTAGAATCTGACATCTTTGCTCCTTTAAGTATTTGTCAGGACTTCTGCGTTATAACCCATTAGGACCAGCAGCCACTAAATCACCTTCATTTTCTGACTCTGTAGAGGTTTCCCCTCCTTTTCTGCTTAACTTAGGAGATCTGACACAGTTACTGTTTAAATACAGATCAGCACCCAAAAAACATCCCAGGCAAATAAATATGCCTTTAAAAAGAGCAGCAGAAGAAACGTAACAGCATACAAAGCCTCCTAACCCTTCAGCTGGTCTCCTGGCCACTCTTCTGTCTGCAGGCTAGGCAGAGAGGGAAACCTTCCAGGGAAGTGGTGATAACCTTCTCCTACCTCCCCTCTTCCACATCAAGGAAGCAAGACACACAAGATGCTTTAGTAAAGTCTTTGATACTGTTTTTCACAGCACTCTCCTAGAGAAACTGGCTGCTCATGGCTTGGACAGGTGTACTCTTCGCTGGGTAAAAAAGTGACTAGATGGCCAGGCCCAAAGACTGATAGTGAATGGAGTTAAATCCAGCTGGTGGCCAGTCACCAGTGGTGTTCCCCAGGGCTTGGTATTGGGGTCGGTTCTCTTTAATCTCTTTATCAATGACCTGGACGAGGGGATCAAGTGCACCCTCAGTCAGTTTGCAGACAACACCAAGCTGGGTGGGAGTGTTGATCTGCTGGAGGGTAGGAAGGCTCTACAGAGGGATCTGGACAGGCTGGATCAATGGGCTGAGGCCAACTGTATGAGGTTCAACAAGGTCAAGTGCCGGTGTCTTGCACTTGGCTCACAACAACCCCATGCAACGCTACAGGCTTGGGGAAGAGTGGCTGGAAAGCTGCCTGCTGGAAAAGGACCTGGAGGTGTCAGTTGGCAGCTGGCTGAATACGAGTGCCCAGGTGGCCAAGAAGGCCAATGGCATCCTGGCTTGTATCAGAGAGAGTGTGGCCAGCAGGACTAGGGAAGAGATCATCCCCCTGTACTGGCACTGGTGAGGTCACACCTCGAGTGCTGTGTTCAGTTTTGGGCCCCTCACTACAAGAAAGACCTTGAGGTGCTGGAGTGTGCCCAAAGAAGGACAACGAAGGTGGTGAAGGGTCTGGAGCACAAGTCTGATGGGGAGCGGCTGAGGGAGCTGGAGTTGTTCAGCCTGGAGAAAAGGAGGCTGAGGGGAGTACCTTATCACTCTCTACAACTACCTGAAAGGAGGTTGTAGTGAGGTGGGTTCAGTCTCTTCTCCCAAGTAACAAGTGATAGGACAAGAGGAAGTGGCCTGAAGTTGCACCAGGGAAGGTTTAGATTGAATATTAGGAAAAATTCCTTCACCAAAAGGGTTGCCAAGCACTGGAATACCCTGCCCAAGTGGTTGAGTCACCATCAATGGAGGTATTTAAAAGACGGGTAGATGTGGTGCTTATGGACACAGTTTACTGGTGGAGTTGGCAGTGCCAGGTTAACGGCTGGACTCAATGATCTTAAAGGTCTTTTTGAAACTTAATAATTCTATGATCCTATGATTGACTTATTGAAGGTAATCAAGTGAGCCATGGGCATAGACTTAAAAACACAAGTCAACGAACTAGCTGGTAAACACCATGTTTAGTGTTTCTACAGTTTTATGAGAAATAATCATGACAACATTGGCCAAGAGGACTCTCTCTGGATGACACCAATACCTATAATCTTCAGCAGGTATACAAAGGAGAAAATCTATACTGTGCTAAAAATGCAGCTCACTCACAAGAATACCAAAGACACACATCTCCTTTTGGCAAAGGCTTCAAGGGATGACAACAACATATTCCCACACATCCCCATCTTAGATAAGAAGATGGAATGGACTTCCTAAAACCAACCAATGTGAGTGCCCATTTCAGTGCAGGGAAGGGATTGTGTTGGTGGTTGAGGACTGCACCACCTACCCTTCCCGTGGAGATAAGGCTCAGAGCTGGAGCCTGGTCCAGACAATCTCAGATTAATGATTGGGTTTGAGCATGAAGCCGTTCTGCAGTCTGCACTGATGGGGATGTGGACATAAATACGCTTGTGCCAAACTAGGAAAAGTATTTATACGGCACTGTAAAACAATGTCATTGCTTTTGCTTTGGGAAACCTGGCCAAGAAAAGCAGCATGGGCAAGTAAGAAGAAAGGGACTGAGAGAAGGAGGAAGAAAACAATTGGGAAAAAAAAAAATTAAGGCAAATAAAATTTTTTGGAGGGGTGAAAAAGAAGGTGAGTCCCTGCTGTGCCTAAACCAATGGATATGGAAGGGGTGGGATTTTTAGAAATAATTAGGAAAGAGAGAGACAGCAAATCAAGTGGAATATCCAGCACTTCTCCCCAAAAGCAGGCTGGTTTTTGTTTTTATCCAAGAAGAGGAATTCACAGCGTGCTCCAGCACTGAAAGCCCCCTGCCACCGGCAGGGAATCCCTTCTGCCTGACTCACAGCCACCCTAATGCAAATGCCAAGGAGGAGAGATGCTACAAGGAGCGCTTGTAAGGCTTGCTATTGCAGACAGGCACTGCCACCATCTAGCATGATGTTGAAATGCTGGCCTGCTTCCTCATCCCCTCTCGGCTCAGCTTTGAAGAGGTCTCAGTCATGCCTAGAAGAAGCAAAACACAGCAATAAAAAAAAAGGGATAGACCAAAGAGCATAGGATGTTCAACCAGAAACCAGAAACAAAAGAATTGGAGAGCAGCACCAAGACAGGAGTCCTCTTCCCACCAACTAGACATCATGAGAATAAATAAAATAAAATAAAATAAAGCAAAGCTGGATTCTTACCAGGACAAATCTGGGGGTACAGAGGGAAAAAAAAGCATTGACATAAGACACACTAACAACTCAATTAACATCCCTCATCTTATTGGGGGGGGGATGGCAGGCATCCCCCAAATCCAAAGCGGTCCAAACCCTCTGATCTCCAGGAAGTTCAGTCTCCCAAAAGGTAATTCTTGTTTGCAACAGTGGCTGTTTACTTATTAATCTTGTACGTAAGCATACATTTTTTCTCTCTGTCAGGATGTCATTAGGGCCTGGTTTCTTTTTCACTGATGAGCAGTAAGTGTGAAAACCCCATAAAAAAGGAAAAAAAAAAAAAACTCTGTGAAAATACTGAAAGTCTGTTAACAAAACCAAAATTAAAAAAAAATATGGACAGCACTTTGTCTTAGCAGTAAGACTATAAAAGGAGAAGTATGAAATAACAGTACGCCTGAAACCTCCAAGTTACATTTCAAAAACATACTTCCACACATCTGTACATATACTACACATCCACACCCCCCCCAGGTATGACATTCTATATAGTTTTAGTCATTTTATTTTTATTAGATCCTGGCTTGGTATTATCTATGTATTGTTCAAAGACTCAGCCATCTGGCTACTGTCTGGCTGGTAAAGCACTTCAGGAAAAGCAGCACTCAATTCCTCTTTCCCAACCTGCTTAACTCTTGCAGCACCTGAAATAAATCTAAAATACTGACTACTACATGACTGCAATAAAGGTGTTTTTGTGGCATTTTGTCATAAACCCAAGTTCTTTGCAAACTCTACTTTACAGCAAACCCTCTTTATATATCTCTGCTTTATACCATCTTACAGAACTGAAAATAATAATAAAAAGGAGGTGTGGGGGAAAGTGATACAGAAGTCTCACTTTGCTCAGCCTATCACTTCCATATGTGGACAACTATGGTAGGGCTGAAATTTTCAGGCACCCAGGACTGATTTTCCCCTTCAAAGCCTCCTTTTTGTGGGGAACAGGATTCCCAGTGGTCCTGCCTCCACACAGCTTCGTATACAACAGATCCATTTCACACGCAAGCTCATGGCATGTGCTATTCCCAGCCCAAAAAGATGGATTTATGACTTTTAAAAATCTTCTTTACGTAACTTTGTCCCTCTACTAGCTGTATCTCTGTTTCCATTTCTGTATCTCTATTAGGAGAGGAGATGGAATAGAGGATATATAGTATTTTATGCAGTGTGGCTGTGGTCAGCTTTTCCATCTTCTGCTCTCCACTAAGGACTTGAGCAAAGTATTTTGGGAAAAAAATAAACTTAAATTCCCTACCTAACCAAAAAAATTCCTTGCATGTGTCTGCAAAACTGGCATGTGTATCCACATCTAGCGGAAGATCTTTGTCTCTCTGAAAACCCACTTCCAAATCTCTCTGGGTGAACCTTTCAAAGCAAGGAATGGCCAAACACACAGACATATTTCTGTGAAATATCCTGTTTCAGTACATTTCTGGGCACCAAGGGATTTAGGAGCTCTCAGGTTTGACTAGCTATAAAAGAGCCTTTGGTTGAAAGATAGTATTTCAAGAGATCCTTAAAAGCCTTCCAAGAGCAGAAAAGGGCCTTGGGACTATCCACTCCCACATCCCTACCTGCATCATCAAGTACCTGGAGACCTGTGAGATCTGACCTTAAAAGTGTTTCTGAAAATGTGATATAGGCCGTAAAAAAAGCCCACTGTGGATATTTTAATCCTGGTACCGTACCTCCCAAGAAGGTATCACCTGCCTACTATTATCACCTGCCTACTACTTCAGTGTGTTGCAGGCTTAAAAACCATTAAAAATACTGGCTTTAGAAGGAATTAAAGCATCTTTAATGTACTTAGGATGTGTTCATGTAGAAAGAAAAAAAAAGTACTCAGAGAAAGGTAAGAAACACAGATATCCCAATAACATGTTTCTACTTAGTTCATCTAAAGATGTTGCATGAAACCAGCCTAGGGTCTGGATAAGAGGACACCCCAAAGCCAACCTCCTGCTCATCCAGCACATTTCAAAGACAAGGACCCTCTCAGCGAGTCCCACCTGCTTGTAAAGCAGTTGTGGGCATTATTTCCATGATGTTCAATGAAGTTACTGCTACACAGGGTTGGATTAAAGCTGGCACATCGGTTTGGTCAGTCCCTAGGTGTGTTTTAATTTCAAAGCGGATGGTGACTGTCACCTGGGAATGTGTGCTGCCAAGCAGAGAGATGTGACACAGTTGTGTTGGTCACTGCCCTGCTGGCCATCTGGTGAGATGGCAGCATGCCTGGCTGCTAGATGTGTGGGTCTTTGCCAGGGACAAAAGGATCAAGTTTTTTCAGATAGACTAAGTCCAATTAAAACTAAAAATAGCGTGTTAGTCCAAGGAAGCTGCTCTGCGATTTGGAAGAACCAGGGACATTCCCCAGTGTCACCAAACAAGAGTCATTCTGTCCATCCGCTGTGACTCTGTGGACTGGGACATGGATGACAATGGCAAACAGTCTTGAAACAACAAGAAGTGTCAGTCTCTGACCCAGAACTCTAAAAAAACCCAGTTATTTCATAGAATCATAGAATCATAGAATCATTATGGTTGGAAGAGACCTCAAAGATCATCAAGTCCAACCGTATACCTGATGCCACCATGTCTACTAAACCATGTCTTGAAGTGCCACATCTAAACATTTTTCCGCCAGCTATGGTTTTTCAAGACTGTCTTCCAGTCCTCAGGACTGGTTTCTTTCAGCCCTGACATCCACGTATGCAGCAGCGGTACCCTGAAGGGCAAAACCTGCACTACTTTACTCTCCAGCTGCTTCATTTCCATCTCAGTCAAGGGAAGAAGTTGCAGGCAAGTTAAAGTGTTCATGATGACAACATGTACCAAAATCCCACAGCTACAGGACAGAAGAAATTACACTTTCTTCAAGTGCTCCTCTAGACTAAGAAATCACCTAGGCAGAAGAGAGCAGTGCATCCATAGAAGATAGCTGCTAACCAGTTCTGCTAAAAGAAGAGAAACAAAATCTACATCTACATAACTATCCACTGGCAAGTTTTGCTTTATTCAAGTACTTCCTTTAACATTTAAAAGCAAGTTTACACCTTCTTGGGTTTCTACTGCGCAGATGCTCAAATATCCCAGTAGCAAAGCTCATGCACAGTTCTGCTGAAGGATTAGCCCAGGACAAAAACAGTTCAGCAAAAACAGATCGCCAGTCCGAGATGAGAGCAAGCCCCGTGAATCACAAGCCAAGAAAATGCAGTGGCAAAAGCAGTCCCTGTTTAAGGGAATAACCAAGATTTAACAGCAAGGGAGTCTGGCTAAGGAAAACCCTGTGGCTCAGGAATGGGGAGGTTTGGCTAAAACAGGACCATCTCTCCATTCAGTAGATTTTCCTTCAGTTAAGTTTTTCTTAAGGAATTGCACTTTCTGAAGGTGACTACAGGTTTTTCGGGCAGTGTCTGTTTTTAGAGTTGATGGCACTTGATGTCTGTAGCTGCTAGGGTAGAAGTGGGATGGTTATGCAGAAAGACCCATGTCTGTGTGCTTGTTCCCTGCGGGCTCTCTGGGGCTCCGCGTTTGGGGAGGCAGAAAGGAGTCGCACCCCCAGGAAGCTGTAGAGGGGACAGGTGACCCAGGACTGACCAATGCAGTATTCCATCCCATCCACGAGGATACTCAGTAAAAAGCTCAGGGATCACGGGATCAACCCTCTTTCCTTCATGGCTGGGATTCCTGTGGGACTCTGCTTGCTCTCCTGCCTCCGACCCCAATCCATGCATCCCTGAATCTGGTTCCTGTCTCCTGTGGAGCCCAGTCTGGGATGTCCAGGTGCCTGCCCTGCTGTGTGAGCACTGCCAGCTGCCGTGGCACGGTACGTGGTCCCATGGTCATCACTGGGAAGATCAATATTGGTTTTATCTATTTCTATTTCTATTAGTAGTATAAGTATCAATATTACGTATACGCTTTTTCATTGTTATTGTTTTACTAAAGTTTGTTTTCATTTTCCAACCCACAGGTCTCTCTCCCTTTTCTCCTCTCCTTCCTCTTCTGGGAAAGGAAGGGGTTAAGTGAGAGCATTTCCCATCTGCTTTAAGCGCTAGCCCAGCCTTAAACAGTGACAGGAAGAGAAAGCCTTTTCCAGGGAAATCATGCCAGCTTCAGACCTTAGGATACAATCCCCAAGGGAAACACAGCAGGCAATGAGTTTGGTTTGTGAGCAGGAGTCCTTCTACAACCCAAATCCTTCATCCATCAAACAAGGACAAAACTTTTCTGCAGGGGATAAAACGCCACTGGGATGGGACAGGGGAGAGCCGTCCTCCAGCCGCTGCAGCAGCAAGAGACCGTGAGCTTTCCACTCCTTTGTCCAACCACCATGC
>NW_009600780.1:20321-29250 GCF_000690535.1 Cariama cristata
CAAGTGCAACCAACTTTGCACTGTTTTCCTGGCTAAGCTCATTGCATTTGGTCATTTATGTATAAATCATCAGGGCTTTGACTTATTCCTCCTTCTTCACCCTGTCTTTTCCAGCTTGGGATCAGGAAGCAATGGGAAATTGGTTTCAGAAAACACCTATACAATCACTTGCACAAGTGAAAACCTATGGAAGCCGCTACTTCTACTCAGCTACAACTATCTGTAGGTCTGTCATTACCTTCAGCCACATCAACGGCCACTAAAGGTGCTCATGAATCCCAACCGTTAATATCCAAGTCTAACAGCGAAATTCAGGGAAGATCTGCAACACGTACATCCTAATATCCAATTTAAAATCCCTCCTTGTTCCTAAACGCTTTCCATCCACACTAATTCACCTTAATCCCCAATCTACCTGCTTACATCTGTCGAGTCCTTCCTCACTGTTGATCTTTAATCCCTGCCCACTTCTAGCTGCCAGTGTCTTGTCTCCAAGCAAACATCAACCTGGAAGAAGAGAGAGTCAGCAATGATATTTCTGGACTGACAACATGGATAAAAGCTTTATTTTTTCTTTCCACTCAATTTAAATTCTGTTTGTGTCATACATATTTGGATCAGCTGTGTCTACCCTGCCATAATGTACAGAAGTGAGTTTGTATATATTCTGCAAATAAATACATCCTTCTAGTTAGGATGCAGAACAGAAATCCACAACTACAGTATTTCAGTAACTATATAAATCTCCATTCCCATTTTGCTGGCAGATGCAAATATTACAAAACTCCACTTGCATCTTCAAAGAGAAAAAGGAAAAAGCACACGTACACAAAGGATGCTAAATTCTGTTCTTCTAATCAATTAAGAAGGACATATTCTACATCCTTAAGAACTTAATTAATTAGATAATACAAGGCAGCAGGAGGGGAAGGAAAGAAGAAAACAGGGAAGTTCAGAGATTTGCACAAGGCCACACTACAGAATAGTGGCAGAGTGGAAATTTACAACTTTAAAGTCCAGAATCTTAAAATTTAAAAGGATTTTCCTCCCATGTCAAAAAAAAAAAGTGTTCCTCATTCAGTACTGAAAACCAGTGGTCTGCAGCTCTCAGACTCAGTATTTTGGATGTGCTTTCAGGAAAGAAGCAGCAATATATGTGTCAAATAGGAATTACTCCCAGTGTAAGACATTTTTACAATAGATTGGCTGTTAGGTACCACCTAGGTTTAAAACAAATCTGTATTTTACCATGTGCTCATTTTGGCTGAGATAGAATTAATTTTCTTCATAGTAGCAAGTACGGGGCTATGTTTTGGATTTGTGCTGGAAACAGCGTCAATAACAGAGGGATGTTTTTGTTATTGCTGAGCAGGGCTTGCACAGAGTCAAGACCTTTTGTGTTTCTCATCCCACCCCACCAGCAAGGAGGCTGGGGGTGCAAAGAGGTTGGGAGGGGACACAGCTGGGACAGCTGACGCCAACTGACCAAAGGGATATTTCATACCATATGACATCATGCTCAGCGTATAGAGCTGGGAGAAGAAGAAGGAAAGGGGGGACATTTGGAGTGATGGTGTTTGTCTTCTCAAGTGACCACTACGTGTGATGGAGCCCTGCTTTCCTGGAAATGGCTGAACAGCTGCCCACCGATGGGAAGTGGGGAACAAATTCCTTGTTTTGCTGTGCTTATTCACATGGCTTTTGCTTTCCCTATTAAACTGTCTTTGTCTCAACCCACAAGTTTTCTCACTTTTACCCTTCTGATCCTCTCCCGCATCCCACCAGGGGCAAGTGAGCGAGCAGCTGCGTGGGGCTTAGTTGCTGGCTGGGGTTAAACCATGACAATCCATATAAAAATGCATACCTTAGCTCTGCCTTACAGACAGGTAAAGAAGTACATAACCCTTTTGTTTTTTTAAGAGGAGCAGGTGACTCAGCCAGATATTCCCAAGAGATGCTGTGGGCTTCTCCACAGCTGTGCAAGCAAACGAGGAGAAAAATCCCCTTCCTTGGAGGCTCAGAGATCTGCAAGCAGGAGCAATGAGTGATGGAGCAGGGCCTGGACGCATATGTGCTCTCCAAAAGGTCAATGACTTGCTGGGCTATGAGCTGCTTTCATGCACAGAGGTTTTGCTAGCTTATATATATATTTTTTTTTTCTTTTTTTCCCCATAACACTGGATGTAAACAGACTCCAACCGGGCAAATACACTGAGCTCCATCTCACCCAGTGTGCCCTGCAGCACCCACTTTCCATATCACAACAGCACAGGCAGCAGAGATTAACTTTTCCCTTCCTAAACTTTATCTCAGGTTTCAGATCCTTTGGAATTGTTCACTCTTACAGCCAAAACCCCAACTAGAAATTCTGCAGCAAAAAAAAATAATTAAAAAAAAAAAAATCCCTGAAGCAATACAGTTAATATAAAGTTTGCTTTGCAGCCAAAGTTCAGGGTGTTGCAGCACAGCCTCACCGGTGCTAACAATGAGCTGTGCCAATGTCCGATTCATACCTGGGGAATACTTGAGACAAAGCAAAATCAAGCCAGATACTCTTCTAGCTCTCCTTCCAATGCCCAGTAATGTCCATTCCCAAATTTACTGGGATTACTGCAGCAATAGCAGAGGAGATAGGGCATGCACTTGATCACTCACTGCACGTTAACATCCTTGCAACCCAAGCTAGGATAGACCAAGCTGAATTTAATTTCAACCTCACTTGGTTTCCTGATGTGTGCATAAAAAAAAAAAAGAGAGACCTTTTAGCAAGCCATAACAGCAGTAAAAACTGGTAGTACGTTCTGAAGAAGGGAATACAACATGGAGTGGATAAACCTGTGCTAGCAATGACAGTCTGCTCCCAGACACCACCTTTTCCAGTGAAATTTGGGGGCCCTCCCTTTCATGTTGTGGCAAAGGAGTTGCAGAGCCTCAGGAAAAATGCTGGCTGGAGCATTCAGCCTGTCTGGAGCCTGATTCTGCTTTCTCCCTGGGGAGATGCCGGGATGAACCAAACTGGGATGCAGACACTGCCCCAGCAGCCTTGGACCTGGCACACTGAGAGCAAACCTGGGAATAAGCTCTGACCTGATCTACCACTGATTTCAGACCATAACCTCCCTGCCAGCACATCTGCATCGCACAGCAAGACACAGGTGAGCACCAGGATGTGCACGATGAGACAGCTCTGATGGAAAAACAAACAGCTGCAGAAGCGGAGCTCCAACCTCAGCCTATTTCCCATGGATCCCCATTCAGCGAGCACGGACAGACTTTTGTACTGGGTCATGGAGTAAACCTACTGCTCAATTTCAACTGTGTCTTGCTTTGGGTAGACTTCTTTGTAGGCATAGTTTAAGAAAAAAACACTCCTGATCTAAGCATCTGATACTGCCAAGATGGCAAAGAACAGGATGCAAAGCACAGAGTGCAAGACCAGGGGTACAGAAAATGTCAAGGAAGCCTTACAGCACTTGCTTGGCTGTATTATGAAATTCCTGCATTCACTCATGGCTTGTTGGACAAGGGCTCTAAAGCAAAGACTTCTCTGCTCTTCTAACTGGAGAAGTGCTCTTGAGCAACTGAGAAAGTTGCCAAAGAAGAATCTGATTGAATCGACACTATTAAAGAAATCTCGGCAGCACTGATGTCTTGTCCAGGTCTGAATAGCTTAAACAAGAATTGACACAAACTTTGCATGAGGTGATTGCTGAGTTTTATTTCTCTTTGCTCTGCATCCAAGACAAGGAAAAGCCTTTGCTTACTGGCTCTGCCAGAGATCAGCCAGCTGCAAGAGCAGCCAGAAGGAAAAAACATTGAGCTGTATTAGTTTCAGGAGCTGAAACTAAAGCACAGGACAGACTCTTCTCCTTTAGGGAAATACATTCACCTGGAAAGACATCCCAGGAGGATAGCCTCAGGTCTGGGGTTCACAGCCAGGCACTCACTGGGAAACTAAAGGAACTACCAGCACATTCATTCTGCTCTGCTTTCCCTATCAAGGTACCTCTACCCATACGAAGAGCAGACTGCAGGGAGAGGATTTTCTTAAACTACTTCTAATTTGACCGTAATTGAGTGGAAAATGGAGCAAGCTATTCTGAGAGGATGAGATGTTTAAATGCATTTCCAGCTGAATGATGCCTAAGGAGAGGCCAGCATCTTTGCTTTTTGATTTTCTGTTAAAGATTCGGACCACCGGCATGATTTTTACATGTTTACAGTAAAATGGCTTTGGATAACCAAAACTAGCGAATAAAATTGGTAGAGAAAAACAAGTTTATCTTTACCCAAGAGGTTTTTGGTTTGTGGGGTTTTTTTTAATGCTATGAATTTGTCAGCTCACTCTCACATATTTCATTAAAACACTTATCTATTCCAATGGTGTGTTCTCGTTTTGCTAGTTATATAAATAAATGCATAACCACTTAACTTCCCTGAAATACTGAGATTATAGCGAAACATTTCTTATAATGTTAAAAGTGCCAGAAGGGATAGGGCAGAGGTTTTCAAAACAAACAGTTTCAAAGTTAATTCGTGTATGAAAGTTAATTCTCCTGGCAATTCCTTTTGCTATAAAACATGTTGTTCATTATCCTTTAATATGTTTTCTTATGTTTAGGCTTATTAATTCATTAAATCACTGCTAAGATCTCTAAGAACTGGATGTAAAACAGAGAATATCCTCTAAATTTAATGAAACTGGACTAAAGAAATAAATTTATAAAGTTTGGAAGCCTTGCAGAATAGCAAAGAAACAATATAAAATAATTCCTCTGTAGATACCACAAAAAGCTTTTTGAGGTTGTCTAGTGGGACAGATAATCTTCTTCTGATTTTTTGTTCTGTTTGCATCTAGGTTTTGACCTGCACTTTATTTCAGGCCAATTAATGACTTATTTAACAAATGCCCCCATAAACTGAAGAAAATATGACAGAACCCAAGATTTAAAGGCGAAAGTCAAACATTAAGACTCTCAGAAAATTTTACACAACATTTGACAGACCATTTTATTGTTTAGTGCTGTATAAAACAGAGACGAGACCACTTTCTTTACAGTCCAGGTGGTAACCTTGGAGTAATATTTGTGAACCCATCTATGCATGACAGATAAAAGGTGCTATAGAAGGTCGCACTTTAAGTCTTTCCTTCCATTCTACACTTGATGGGACTCCATCCCAAAAGCATGCTTTGGTTATATTACTGAATGTGACCAAGACACAGTCCAATCTTTCAGTTTTAAAGGCTTAAATTTTTGAAAAAAACATCCCTAACACTTCATAGTAGCTTTGAATCTCCTTAAAAGATACAAAGACTTTGTTCTTGCTTTCTTTCACTGCTTTTAACTCTTTTTACACTGTATACTAAGGATATTTCAGTGCATAATTGGGTCCCTCATTTCTCCAACAAGGAATAGTTGCCACAAGCAGACGAAGACCACCTTCCAGACCCTTTGGACAACACTGTACGCTGCGACAACTAAGGGTTTCAGTGTCCCTTTAACAAAGCATTGCAAGTATTGAAAGTAATTTGAGAAGTTAATGCAAAAACAAAGGAGTGTTCAGGTGCCAATATAGCAAAAGGATTAACCATCTGTTTAATGTTAATTAACCTCAGGGGGACTTGTTGTGTACTTAAGAGTTTGTTATGTGCTTCAGCATTTTGCAGTATCAAGATGCGAAGCTGGCAGTGGATTCATTCCCAGGGTTTGCCATCAGACCCAAAGCTGTAATGAGCCCACATGGTGGTCAGGCCACAGTGCTGGCTCGTGCATGAGCTTTTGAGTGAGTTTTGTCTACAGAATATCTACTCCAGCTTTAGCCACTGGACTTGGGTCTCCAGCAGAGCTCCTGCCATCCCCATCCCACCAAAGGGGTCATGACCAGTATAAACATCTCCCTGCCATGCAGCATATGAGCTCTGCGACTTTGCCAACCTGGAGGCACCAATGAGCCCCATGATGGGTTTTCTAAGGACAAATCACTTTCCAAAACTGCTACAAAAAGAGCAAAATAGTATTGGAGGGTACAGAAGGATGGTCCAACTGCTCAGACAGGTTAGAGACAGCACTGCCAGCACGTACATGTGACTTTCCACCCAAGAGTTGGTTGGTGCACCACAGAGGCAGGTAGGTGGTAGAGAGGGGAGGGCAAAGAAAATTATAGACCCAATTCCTGGAAAAATGTTAAAAGAAATCATTTAACAATTGCTAAGTATCCAAATGATAATTAGGTGATATATACCCAGCGAACACTGCCAAGAACAACTTGCACAGACCAATCTAATTTTGTTCTGTGACAAGATAACCAACCTAGCAGACAAGGAGAAAGATGCAGGTGTGATATATCTTGAGTACAACTCTGGCCAGTGTCCCACACAATATCTTCACGAGCAATTGAAGGAAAAATGGTCTAGGTGAAGTCACGGTAAAATTAAGCACTGACCCAACAGTTCCTTGAGAGCACCTAGAAACACTGCACCTCTGGAATATGAAATTACCCTCACCCTTTCAAATCTGGCATTTAATGACCAGGGCACAGTAAGGTTAATAAAAGCAGCGTCAAAGATTTCCTGGCTTGTAGCATTTTAATTTAAGCTATTTGAATTCCCTGACCTCTGTGCCTCCCTATGTACAGCAGGTTTTCTTCATTTTCCCCACAGAAAGATGGTTTGGGGAAGATAGGTTGAACATGGCAGACAGTGCATGTTGCACATATCAAAATCATAAGAATTCAGAGTTTAATTCCTACTGCTGTACAGTGTTTGGTCTCTGTTTATTTTAGACATGTCACATCACTTAAAAAAAATCTTTTGAAGTAATTTCAATCTTTTTCATTTCTCAGGTTAAAAAATAAAAACGAAAAGAAAAAGATCAACAAGTCTCTATTACCTACTTTCCAACTTCTCCATGCAACACCAACGCAAAGCTGAAGCCCAGAGAAGCTCCTACAAGGAATCAGGGGAACATCTGAGCCCTCTTTTCTCTGCTCTCTTTCAAGAAATTAAAGATTTCAAAAATGAAGTGCCCAGTGGTTCTTCTATTCCCCATCCCACTGTACAACCACTTGCTGTGACAAGCCTCCAGCTCCTTGGGTGACATGGGGCTGCTGAAACCTGCTTGTTCTTTGAATGTGACTTCCATGCCAATTTATTACCAAAAGGCTATTCAGCACGGCCATCCCCATCACCTTTACTGTTACAAGATCTCAGGGTTTTCTGTTGGATGCCTGAATACTACCATCGGACCACACACTACCGTCAGAAAGTAACTATCTGCAGGGATGTTGGTACCTGGTTTTTTTTATTTACTAGATATATAAAGAAGAGGTTTAGAGGACACACAGAACATGTCCATCAAGGTTTGCTCCCCCTGTGAGCAGACAGACATACGCCAGCAGGAAGGCCATGCTCTTTTGTTCCAGCCATACCATGATCTAATACAGCGGGCAGTTTCTCTTAACAAGCCAGTCATCAGTCTTTCAGAAGCAGGAGGCAGACGATTAGTGTTGCGTTACCCTCCCCTGACATTTAATTAATTACAATATTTGGGGATACTACAACAAAAGACATCCAGCATGTGTTAGTCAGTCTCCCACAGCGAAGGGGCATAGCACACATGTTCAGATGAACATCTCTGATCGAGACACACAGAAAGGAGAAAAGTTTCTCCAAGTTGCCCTTGGCCAATGGAAACACGTTCCTTCCCTTGCAATCCTTTCCACAGGGTTGCCTAGCCAAGGGACCAACTCGGTATTTAGCAAGTCTGCAACCAATTTTGGCTTGCTGGGAGAATGTGGTGGTGCATTTCCTCCCTCCTCCTCTGGGCCTCACTACGATCTCAGAAATTCCCTTTGTGTAATAAGTTGGGTGGTTAAGCATCCCTTGACTGTACCAGGAACTCTTTCGTGATTAAGGTGGGAGTAGCACTGATCATAGTGGCAACTCCTGTTGCCTGACCAAGGTGGATAACAAGAGTGGGAATAATCTGTCATCCCCTGAAAGCCTTGGAACATTCCTCTTCTGAATTGTAGCTCGGGCAAGATGGTACCATTGTTACTGGAACCTTGAGAATTCTAGTAATTACCGACCCAGATCATGACTGGTGACTAAAGCCAATTATCTTGCAAACATATAAAGAACAATCCTGAGACCCTTTGAGCTCTCCTGGACCACAGCGGGCTGCATGCAACCTGCATTTCCCTCTGAATGGGACGCCTCTCAAAGCTTGTGAACTCTCAAGTTTGCGAAGTTCAGAGGACCACTGCCGAAAGCTGATGATGGAGACTGGGCCAAAAGCCTTCACTCCTTGAGGCTCAACCCTCACCTGTTCAGAAATGCCAAGACATTTGAAGTGAGTATTTCACTGAACTCGAAGGGAATTTTCAACAGGTATACCTTTATATATATTTATCTCTTTATATATTTCTCTCTCTCTCTCTTTTTGTGTTTGTGTGTGTGAACTGATTTAAATACCCTAAAACAACTTAAATCACAGTTGTGATTATAGTAAATCCCATTGAATTACATTGTAAATGTTAAATTAGTCAAGGATTAAGTGTTGCTAAATGAGTAAGTGCTGCTAAATCCCTTAGATATGAACTGTTGGCCAAGTCTGAGACTAGGAGTGGATCCAGCCACACCTAGACTCCTCTCTGAGAAGGAGTTTAGAAAGCAACAGGGTCCATTCTGAATCTGGTCACTCAACGGGAGGCTTTCCTTCTTTTTTGTACCTCTTCTCTTAGACATAAACCATTGATCAAGTCTAGGACTAAGTCTGGATCGAGCCGCACATAGACTCCTCTCTGAGAAAGAGTTTAGAAAGCAAGGGGGTCCATTCTGAAACTTGTAACTCAATGGGAGAGTCTCCCTTACCCCTTTTTGTCTCACTTGTAACTCAATGGGAGAGTCTCCCTTACCCCTTTTTGTCTC
>NW_009600781.1:0-35659 GCF_000690535.1 Cariama cristata
AGAAGGAAGAGCTTCCTGGCCTCGGCCTCCTGCCTGGGCGCTGCGGGGTTGCGAACACTGCACGGCTCTGGATAGAGAGAGAAATTACTTACGTGTATGGTAGCCCATCGGATTTTTCAATGAAAAGCGTTCGTATTTTTTCAGAGGTGAATAACGTATTTTAGCGTAGCCTATATTCTATCCTTATAAAGTTTTTATGCCGAATCTGAGCTAATTAATGACTCGCCTTCTCTACAGTATGAAAATTAAAAGTAAAATACTATTGCTTTCTAGTGAATTCGTTTTTGCAAGCAAGGGGAAGAAGATGCTTGTCTACACTATGGAGACAGATGTTACGCTTCTTGCTCAACATGGAGGGAAGCTTCTATCCTGTCAATTCTGTGTACTAGTATGCTTCTTACCTTGGTGAAGAACTTGATTATTGCTGTGAAGAGGCTAAGAAAAGACACATCAGAAAGGAAAGACTCCAGACTCAATCTTTACAAAGACATTCAAATTAAAATCTGATAATTTTCACTTTCTCCTTTCTTTCTTGCCAAAAATATCTTGGATTTATCTGAAGAACTAGATGTTATCCTTGGAAGTCAAGATAAAATGGCTTGAAAGGTTCTCAAAAGATTGTGGCAGAGTATGTATTTTAAAAAATATTAAAAAATTGAGTAAGCAGCCTGAATAGCTGTGAGTAGTTGTTAGTAATTGGGTTTTAGGTGAAAATGAGGACAGTGAAAATGTCACCTGTAGTGGAAGGAGGACATTCTCTTGCTACCCTTATGTTTACCAAACATGTGCAATAAAATCACCTAATCAAAGTGAGTACTACTTCAAGGTAGTAGCTTAACTGCTCTAAAACAGCCAGAGTCATTATACTCTTCTAGAATGAAATGCTGTTTATGCAGATGCAAGGAAAGATTACTTTTTCTTTTATTTTTTTGCATGTAATGCTTTGTAGTGCCTATTTTGAAATGAAGAATTCCATAACTCAGCGGTGAACAGATGGCTTTGTTTTGGTGCTCAGAGCAGAGCTCATACCCAGAGAACTGCAGATATGGCACTTGATTTAAAAATCACATATTTGCCCTTAGGGTAGAAGGTAAAAGATAAGTAGTAGTATGACTCTGTTCAAATAAACTTTACAGATTTATTTATTAATTAATCCTTTATTAATTTGTCCCTTTTTTTCTTATCCAAACAAAATCTTGTGGGCCTCTTCCTTGTGTTTCTTTCTATCCAATCTCTTTTGTAACAAAGATGATCTCTGTAGTCCTGTTTCCTTTTGTGATCACTTCTCTGAATGAATTCCATGCAAAATTATTGTATCTATACCTAATGGCTCCTATTTGCTCTCCAGAATATATAACCAAGTGATTTCTTTCCATTTTAGATAGATATCTAAAAAAAGGCTGGATAGAAAAGGGAGAAAATATGTAGTTTTATCTGCCAATAGCTAGGTTTCACAAGCAGTGCAGATGTAACAGCTTTTTGCCACTGAAAAGAGGAAGGTCTCACTACTGTTTGCCCTGCCTGTCTCTTTTGCTGTGTCGGGTGTTTAGATCCTTCTACAAGCCTGCTACTGTTTGCCCTGCCTGTCTCTTTTGCCGTGTCGGGTGTTTAGATCCTTCTACAAGCCAGCTCATTTCATTAACACAGCAGAAATCTTGCAAAAGTACTTCTTGTTGTTGTTAACTTTCTGTTATGGTAGTTCGCTAAATTAGCTTATAGCGCATTCTGAGTGTTAGAGCTGTGTCTGAGGAAGGTGTTGGGAGTATAAGGGCTTGAATGGAAAGCTATGGAAGTCCCTCTTTGGTGATGGTGAATGTTTAAGTTAGTTCTTGAGGAACTGTAACCTTGAAGTTCGTTCTTACATTTTGTCCAAGAATCAGTTTGATTTTGATTGCTGTTTGGAGTAATTCGACTTCTAAGTGATGTTTGCTTTTTGAAATAATTCCAAATGATAGCAGAGCCTTTAAGTATGAGATGAACAGTAATGGCTTCATATCTTTGGTTTAATTCTTTCTTTTTTATTTCGATGTCTTTCTGTGGCCAAAGATTCTGCAGCTGCATACATGCCTGTTCAAATACTATGTATAGGCAAAATCCTGTAAAAATCTGCAAGGCATGAATATTTAGATTTAGTGATAGTAATATTTCTGAACTCAGTTCTTTTATCAACATGTAATTCTGTTGACTAGTAGTGATATCTGTAAAGAGTTAAGTACATATCCTTTCATGAAAGTTCATTCTGAGAACTATGATTTCTTCACTACTTATGTATTGTGATGTCTAGAATCTTAATGTGTTTTTGTTGTGAAGAGATTATTAAATAGAGTACTCAAACTATATTATACAAAAAATGTGGTTTTAACTTTTAGTATTTTCAATTTGCTTGTAGGCAGAAGCCAGGCTTGCAGCCAAACGGGCAGCTCGAGCAGAAGCAAGAGATATACGTATGAGAGAGCTGGAGCGACAGCAAAAAGAGGTAGTGTAAATCATCAGGAATTACTACAAATCTTTACTAAAATTCTTAATGTGTTTTATTTCTGTACTTGCATCAGATTTTGTCTTCTGCTGTAATTCAGCTGCGTGCTAGTATGTTCAGCATCAGGCAACTGTTAGCTTCTGTCCTTTTCCCTGTACCCTCCTCTTTCCCCTTAGGTTATATATCTAAAAGGATAACTTGCTTTATATTTACCTGTGGATAGCACTTCACAAAACAGAAATACAAACATTCATTTTGAGCTTCCTTAATAGTGACACTCATATTGTGGAAAAAATCTGCTATACAAAATAGGCAATTAGCACTCTTGCTTTCAAATGAAAAATAGAACATTTTTAATGTGATTTTAAATTCTAGCTTTACAGGCGAAATCAGATACTTGGATGTTTTACCTTTAACAAATGCAGTAAATTCAATGGTAGCAATTAAAATTGGACAAAGTTTAATCTAAATGTTTATTTTTAGATATTTAAAGGGCTTGAAGCTTTCTTATTACTGCTTATTTGATTTTAAATAAGCAGAAGAGAGAACATAATGACAGTGTCCAAAACTCAGGCTTGCATGAAAAATTTTGCATAGAGAGGAAGAGTTTTCAACTTCTAATGTGAAGTTTAATATTGTCTGGATTTGAATTATCAGTTTTGTGCTTTTATAAGAACAATTACTTAACAGGTGGCAGTTTCTTTGCTTGTTGTTGCTGTGCAAAAGGTCCATGTAAATATGGATAACTAGCAGGACAGCATAAATAATAAACATGACCGTACCCAAAATATATGCTGCCTGATGTATAGGTTAAACAACTATGAAAAAGTAGAGAGAATTCTTTTACTCTATTTTTAATGTATTTATAATATACTTAATAACTGGATAATTTGGATATGTAACTTTGGATATACAGTTTTCAGTCAATCTCTTCCCATATGAATTATACCCAAAGTATTCATAATAAATACCTATTGTCAGGATGTTTATTTAAAAAAATCAACTGAATTGGGATAATATTTACACATATGGTTGTGTGTTGCTCCACACATTTCTCCTGAAAGAACAGTTTGTATTTCTTGAGCAAAAAACCCTAGGAACTAGATTTTTAACAGTCTGGTTATTTCGTAGTTATCACATCCGATTCACGTTTTGACATAGCATGCAGAAGATTGAGAGTTTATTATTTATCATGATTATGTTCAAATCCTTGTAAGTGCTGATCTTTGGGGGGTTTTTTGCTGTAGTAATAACAAGCGCAATTTACAAAACATGGTTTTCCCTTAATTATATATGATTCTTGTTATTCCATTCTTTCAGTTTTCTAACTGCTGTAGGTATCTAATATTATACTGAAGATTACATGGTAATCAACTTAGATTTTTTTTCCCAAATTTTTTTATTTAGGAATCCAGTCTTGTGTAGTGACTGATCTGTATTGTAAATGGTTTGTTTGTTTTTGTTTTTGCATTCTGTAGCTTTCTCAGCATTCATATGATAGAAAATGGGCTCATATCCAGAAATGGATGGTAGGCTAAAACCACCTGTTGTGCATGTTTTTGCCCCTCAGAGAACTAACACAGGATTTGGAGGAAGTAATTTACTAATGGTTTGCTGTGTGTCATTTCAAAGCGTTTTATTACTGAAAACAATCATATATAAACTATATATGGGTGTTGGATATTCAAGGTACTTTATGGAAGCAAGAGACAAACTATGAAATGTTTTCATTTTCTTAAAATGAAATGTTTTTCGTTTCCACCATGTGCTGGCTTAAAGTTGTGAATCTATTTAAAATGAAAGTACATTACTTTCAATCTAGGTAAACATCTTTTCAATAGTAACTGGTTTTATTTCAGTTAACTTCTGGGGTTTAGGTGTTTTACTTTTTTTTTTTTTTCCTTAGCAGACTTAAATTTATTTGTGTCCTCTTTGAGTAATGTGACAAATGCTAGTCTTTTCACTGATGATTAATTCACTTCTATAACTTAAAAAAATTAAATGTAAAAGATTAAAAAAAACCTCTGCAAACAAAACAAAAACCCTTCAAACACCAAAAAAACCACACCATGCATCACTTGCATCATTTTACCCCTTGCCCCTTACTCTGAGAAAACTGCTGTTCAATTTATACTAATTTAGTGCAGTGTTTCTTTAGGGAGTTTCTTTCACAAACTTCATGTGCCTCTTAAAAAGGCACATGGGAGATTGGAGTTTATGTTTTTAGGGAAGTGTTCACTGTGTGAATGTTTTGAATCAAGAAGATTTAAGTAGTACATGCGGAGACCAACCATAATTTCAAATAGTTAAAACCACTGTGACAGTTAACCGGCACAGCTGTTGAGAAATCCTAGAATTGTCATTAGAATTTTATTTGCATAAGTTGTGCTGACTTTATGTTGTCACTCTGCCTAGCTGACATTTTTGTGTATATATATTGGTTCTTGTGTCACTTATAAAGAACGACATAGGTTTCTGTTATTTCTTGGTGGAATGCACATTTGAATGCTTTTTTGCTGGAGACCAAGGGTTTCCAAACTGTGGAGCACAGATTGCATTTGTGAGCAATTTCACTTCGAAATTAATGCCACCCAATTGAATGCCACCTTCTTTTTGCACTTGTAAGAGGCACATCTGTTGCAGGAGGTTTCTGAGCAGATGTGCACTCCTTTCCAGGATCGGGAGACCTAACCTCTGTCTTAGATAAAGTGCATATTTCAAACTTAAGTTCTTAGAAATCAAGCTTGATAGCTACCAACAGCAGCTATCTGTTTGCAGTGTGTACTGTAGTATTTAACTTATCCTTTGGCCTGAATATGCTGGACACTTAACACTGGCTTTCTATTTTCTGATTGCACGTCAAGAAGAGACTTGTTATCCTAAGTAAATTACCTACAGAAACGTACAGAAAATTGTATCGGAAGTTTTGCATTATAGGAGCATATTATTAGCTGGGGCATTATACCAGCAATTAAGGGGAATCTTATATAAATAGCAAACTGTCTGCTTGCAAGCTGCAAATGTTATTAATAGGTATTTGTCCATTTAGATCACAGACACAAAGTATGGTAAAAATTGGCAGTGATCTGACTGTAATGTGTGGAAAAGTTATATAGCATAAATGTTCGTTTTAAACCTCAAAGTAGAGACTATAGAAAGGAAGACTAAAATGTCATTATGAAATTAACATCTTCCCCCCACTTTGGGAAATTATTTTCTTGCAGAGTATTAACTAGGCCTCTTGAATTGTGACAAAATAGTATTAAACAAATTAGTGTAGCCAGTGATAATGTAGAAAATAACCACATGACCATAAGCAGTATGAAAGGCAGCTTTAGACTTTAGATATCCATCTATGATCTGGAGGCTGAGCTTTTAACTCTAAAGATAACTGGCTTACAATCTTTAGAATAGCTTGACGTATTGAAAACTGTAGGAAGTACGTCATTTAAGGAAGGATTCCTAGTTTTAAATCTCTGTTGTAACCTTCAAATGGGATAGTATAAAATTATTCCTAACATGCTTACCTACAGTAACTAAAAATTTGAGAAGCTTATGGCATGTGAAACGTTTTAATGTTTAATTTTAAATTAGTTGTATTTCGTCCTCCTGCTTCTCACATACTCGTTTGTGTGAGCCAAAATGAACGTTCTCTGATCTTTCAACAGAGCAAAAGACATTAAAGTGCCTTCGCTAGTTGTCCTCCCCCAAATTTTATAAGTTGGGTTTATTATTTTCACTGTCATTGTAGAGCAGAACTACCTACAGAACTTAGAATTGATTAATTTGCTTAAGAAGATTTGTTCCTATAATAGAGGAGAAAATCTGAAATATGTATGAGGAAACTGAGAATGATTGTCTCTATTAGGGCGAAAATAATTTTGTAAAATGATCACAATCTGACTATAGTAATTATATAGTAAATTTCTTACTAATGTGCTTGTAACTTTGTAAAGCTCTAAATTTTTTTGGTTTTACTTTAATTTCTTAATTTAAAAAACTTTGTACTTTATTCTGCATTAATACACTAATCAGAAGAAAGATTGACTACTGAACACTATATATTAATTTTATTAACCCCCCTTGTTTACATCTAATGTAGTGTGTTGGCTTACTTACCCAAATTAGGTGAAGTCACAGCTCTTCGGGCTTGAATGAGTTCACTTATCTCGATGGATTATTAAAAATAATACATAGAATTAAAAATGCTAACAGCACGTTGCTCACCTTTGCTTGGTTTTACTTTGTCATCTTCTCCGCCCACCCCACCCCCCCTACCTCTCCCTTCTGTGAAATAACTTTGCATTTCTTCTTTCTCAGGAAGATTCAGAGCGGGCCAGGTATTCTCACCGGGCCAATCGACATTCATATTTGGTTTGTGTTCCAACTGTATACTTTTCCTTTTCCATCATGGCCTTTAAAAAAAAAAATAAAATAAGTTGGGGTTTTGGTTTAATTTTCTTAGGGAGGAGATGATGCTTTAAGTCTTCCAAGTATTAGCAGTTTTAAAGTCTGTGTTTTAAGTAACATATAATGTTAAATTTCACCTGGTATTTTATTTCCATCAATGTTAACAAGGTAGTTTATGTATTTCAATCTTTGCATTTGAAAAGAATCTCAATTGTTACATTTTAATTATTTGGCTATGTTTTTACTATAAATACCTTGTGCTTTTTGTCCTTTTCTACATATATTTATTTACAGTATATTTTCATTGCTAAAAATAATTGAATAGGTGTTTGGAAACTGGTAACATACATAGTTCAACAATCAATTTTTTGGAATACCATATATTTAATGACAAGTGTCATCTTTTAGTGTTACTCCAGTCTAATATAATTTATTTCTTTTTTAAAAAGTTGATTAACTGGACTGACTTAGACTTTGGATATTGGCAACTAGCGAGAATTAATTGGCTTGTCTTGAAATGGTAGAGTATTAAGATTCCTACATACATTGTCAATCGTCTTTATGATAACTACTACACATCAAATCTCATGGTCAGATGTGAAAGTGCTATTAATTGTGAAACACTGGTCTAGTTCAGATAAGTTTAATGGGAAAAAAAATCTCTTTCTGATTTTCCCTATCTGTCTCAGAAATTCTGCCAACAGGCAAATTTTATTTAATAAAGTAAATACTACTGCTGACTTGGAGTCATCCTGAATCAATGCCACTTACTGAAGATGAGTAATACTGATTTGTAACTTAGGCTTTCATTCCAAACCGGTGTTGATTTTTGTCTACTCACTGTTGTGTCTTTTCTTGCACTTGTAAGTATTGTATTTCTATAGTATTTGTGGAAGAAAAAGTAGTAGTACCTTAGGATACAATTTAAAGAAGAGTTTGGTATGATGCAAGGTTTTATTTCCGCAAGAATGTGGGGGTATATTACTTGTTCATGGCAAAGACATGGACGATGCAAGGTATCCCAAAAACTGCTAATAGAAGTATTTATTGTGTAGGCTCTCCTATAGCCTCTTTAGACCTTGTATGATGCTAAAGAATGGTTTTATTGAGGGTTCATAAACATTTTCCTGTTTTCAGTATATCTGCCTAGAAATCAGCCTGTCATTGATCTGGATATATAGGTCAGGAGAGGGACAAATTACTGAAATAAGTGTTGGGTTGGTTTATTTTGGAAGGTCGAATAAACTGTTTCTTTGTGTGACTTCAAAAAAAAAAAGTACTTGTCACTTACTTAGAGTTTTTAGCAATTAAATGTAATCTTTGAACTGAATTTTGTGTAATGTCTTGCAAGTCCTGGTGTTAAGTGTTTCTGCAATTTATCGCACAGATAATTTTACCAAATAAATCGTTTAAATCAGGTACTGTTGACTACTTTGCAAATAGTAAATCGTTTACAGAATGAACATGTAAAATATGCTATGTGGCAATACTTAAAATTGTGGGCTGGTAGAGTTTTGCTCAGATCTGCTCTTGCCTTGGTTAACATACAAAATATGCTAAGACTGAGATTAAGTAATTTACCCTTGACTAAAGAACAGGGCTTGAACTCAGCAGATAACTGAGCTCAGTTTTGAGGGGCTTACCCAGAATTTTTTTTGACTGCCTTGGTTATTTTGTGCCTTTCAGTGAAGATTTAACAGTTATCATTAGAGCTTTTAACAATTATTTTATATATTGATATATTTTTATAATTTCATTCTTAAAGAGTTCTTTGGATGTCAGTGGGTCTCACAGAAGCAGAGCAAGTACCTCCAGAAGGAGAGATCTTGTGGTGTGTAGCCTGGAATGAGCATGCTTTGATGTGTTCACATTATAACGTTTTCTGTGTCTACTTACCAAAGCAGTAGTTTGGTGAAAGCATGCTTCTTTATAGAAAATGGTATTAATTGAACTGCTGCAATGATGGATGTAATCAAACACTTTGTGATAGCAAGTTTGAGAGCTCAAAGAAAGTGTTAAGGGTTCTGTCTTGAAGGTAACTTCAAGTCTGAAGAGAATTAATCTCTCCAGTCTCTCTCTTGTAATGTCTGTCAAAAGAAAGAAGTAAAATAAAGTGGCACAGGTTGTGCATCAGCCTTGATAGGTACAAAGATGTTGCTAAAAGTTATGGCAGGAAGCCCTTTTCTCCTCAGTTACGTTGCAATGTTAGTCCTGCGGTCAAGGCTGGAATTCAAACAAATACTACTTTGTCAGAAATGGGTATTTCTGTATATTTTGTGGTATTTCTACTTTAGGCAACTTAAATATTTGTTAGTAAACTGTTAAGCTGTTAATAACTAAGATAGAAGTTAAGTGTTCTGATGATAGAGATTATCTGAGTGATCTGTCTCCATTCTTTGATAGCACAGTTGCTTATCAGTAGGTAATAATTAAAGATAAAAACTGTTTTAAAAAAAATAAATGGTTAAGTTGGTTAAAACTGGTACAGGGTCCTATGGATCCTGTATGGTAATACTTTTAGCAACAGAAAAAGGTATTGTAGTCTGTAAATTACATTAATAATATTAAATTATTAATAGTATGAATATTGGACATGTTGGAACTATTGAGATAATATGAAAACAATATGAGATAAGATGGACTAAACCTGGCCTGTATTAATTTATAAAGAAGTATAAAATCTAAAACCAGGGAATTTTTGGTGTTAATTTGATATCTAGAAGGAATTTTCAGATGTATCAGTAGACAAAAATGAATTATTTTTCTTGTAGTCCTCTCAGTAGTTCTCACATTGAAAATGACGCTGGGTAATATTCTAGCATGCTATTAGTATATCCTCATGTTCTCAGACTACCTTCAATTTCTGTTTTGTTTTGTGTTTTAAGAAAGTTTAGGATGATACTAAGTAACATTTTGGATTGTGCATTACCTACAGTCAGAATAGCTAGGTTACACCTGTGAAACTTTAAATTAACTGGAAAAAACCAAGCTTGCTTTGAAAATTTAAGATTTGTATGTTTTTTTAAAAAAAAAAGAAAAGAATGTATAAACTCCACAAATGTTGCCATTGTTGAGTGACAAGAAACATGGGGACACTGGCTCAGGTATAATTCCAAGGCTGTTTTCATACATTTTGTTAAGAGTTGCCAAATCTGGTAGACCAGCGGTCTCTTTACACATAGGTGGCCCTGTCATCCCACTATTCCTCCTCTTTCACACACTTGTTCCTTCTGAAAACACCTTTATCCCTCCCTTTCCCCTTTGATTCCTCTCCTGATCGCAAGATGCTGTTCCCCTGCATCCCCTAATGTCTTCCATGCCCTGTAGGCTGTACCCTCCCTCAGTCTGTAAGGTGCCCTGGGGGCCCCCCACATCGTGATGGGTTTCACACCTTGGCAGCGGGGCTGACTGGTCCTCTGGGCTCCTTTGCCTGCGTGGAGATGAGCCTTTTATCACGAAACCTAACAAGTACTCTCTCAGTTAAATACAATGTACCGTACAAGACTTTGCTTAATTATTTAAAATTCTGCTGTCCAAAATTATCTCACTTTTCAGAAATTGGGATGCTGTTCAGGGAAAAAAGTGTTCCAGCCTCAGAATGTCCTTTAGATTGGATAAATGGCATTCCTTCACATAGAAATTTTCATAATTAATAGAAGATGTTTTCCTGTAATTGAAGTCTTTTTAGTCATTCTTTGAATAAAGCTAATTTTTTTTTTAACTTCATGATTTTAATTTCATTTTCTTTTTCTTCAGTATGACAGTGCTCAGGATAGGTCTGCAAGATACTCGGTCCCTGTATGTTATCACTTTGCATGTCTTTGGGTGAAAACTGCTTTTGTGTTCTGTTTTTAAGGTGTAATGACACTAACTAGCTACTTTGAGTTACCAATTTTGAAAAGTATATGAGTTTGTACTATCACACTTTCAGACCTAGAATAGCGGTGTGATTCTAACACTTTCCATAGAATGCATGCCTAAACTTTTTCTGGAAGAAAAATCTGATGAAGTCACGTATTAGAGACAGCTATCTTACAGTCAGCACGTTTTAGTATTTATCTGTTATTTCTAAACTTTGTAGTGAAGTGACACATACACACTAGACTTGGGGGATGTACTTTTTGAGGATGTACTTTTTAAAAAGTAGAAGTGTGTGTATGCATAAATTTGTATTCTCTGTTTCTGTATAGAGACTTTAGCTTATCTAATGAAAAATTATTTCAGTCCTGAGAAAAAGCAGATGGTTTGTATACATTTACTTTAAAAAATTCTCTCTTATTGTTATGAAGTGATAGTAGAGGGCATTGCATTCTCATTGGTACTACGCCAGGTAAGATTTGTGTGTGTCTCCTTAAGCAAAGACAAGCACCAAGTAACACTAAAAAGAATACGTAAGCAGCTTAAAAAGCTGAATTTGTTTAAACAGCAGTGTTATCTGAATTAGCTACAGATAGCACTATATATGGTGCTTAAAATAGTCTGTAATGCTGAGCTTTTTTACTTTATTGGTTTTACATTTTTTTGGTGAAATGTGAACACTGGCTTAAGCCAAGTCTGTGTTAATCAGAGATAAGGTTGGTTATAATTTCACTTTTCAGTTCTTTTTTACACAGTACACAGAAGTATGGCCTATTATTCTAATCGTGTAGTGAGAATTTTCTGTGGTGTTTCTGTTGTAGGGGATAACAATCTTAAATCTTTATGTTTGACTTCTTTATAATAAGATGCTGTTATATAGTGGTATTAATTTTCTAAATTTTATTCTTAGAGCCATGCTTACAGTGAATCTCGTAGTTCAAAGAAGAAAGCTGCTTATTCCCATAAAGATTTATTGGTTAGTTTTCTACTGTAATATTTATTATAAATATATTAACTGTGTAGAGTTACGTATCAATACAGTTATGGGTAAATTTATTAGCTTACTGACATATGCATAAATGTTTTCAGGAAAATATAAACCTCTAGTGTTTGAAACTGTGCTCATGGCAGTGGAGTCCCATGGCTGGAATCGGCTGAATAGAAATCACGTTCTGTTGGGGAAGGCTCTTGGGACTATTTAAAAGTGGCACTTCTCTGGATTAAAGTTTATTCAGTCAGGATGGAGATACGTGTTCTATTATTTACACTTTGTCCCTTATGAGTTAGAGATATTTTAGATGTAGGTGTAAAGCAGATTGAATTTACCGTAAACCTTGACGTTAACCCAGTGAACTGTTGAGAAAGGCATGTGGATTATCGTCATCCTCCAAAAACTATTCTAGAAAGTTCAGTGTGTAACATGTGAATATAGTGCCAAGAAATTAAATGTTTTGGATGTAATTTTTCAGAGAGTTTTGGCACTGATGAAATAGCAGTTGCCTCAGGGGTTGGGGGAGTCAGAGCAACAGTGGATGCCTGTGTTTAGACAAGGCTGAAATAACTTTTGTATTTACTTAGGATTATTTGTGTTACAGCATTTCTCTGTGCACTTTTGAGGTACTGTTTTCCTGTCCCCTGGGTTTTTAAATGACTCGCACGAATTTTTCTGCCTCCTGTGGCCTATTGAGATACAAAGTGCTACATTCTGAAAGCACTTCTTTTTGTCATGTCTTCATGTCTTTGTTTTTCCTTTTTTATGTGTGTATATCAATTTTTCCTCGCATATGCGTATATATGCAATTTGTGTAGGAAGTGTCAAAAACCAACAGAAATGAACCAAAGTATAATTGCTAGGCTTTTAGCGTGCACGCTTGGTGTAAAGAACAGTGATGGGGTACAGACTAATGCTGATCACATAAACATCCATCCCCTATTAAATTCTTAGGAATTTCTGTTCTCTCTCCACAAATGCTCTGATTCAGGATGGTATCTAACAGGAAAAGATCAAGCAAATCATTGTACTATTTATTAGCAAGTTTTGTCAAATATGTTTTTCATGTATTTCATGCTGTACTTGTCAGGGTTTAGATGAACTTTTCAGGGTTTTCTTATTTATTAGGGAGAAATAAAACCCAAAACTATATACTAATATAGTTGGGCATGGCATTAAAAATACAGGTAATGCTGATATACAGAGGACCTAAGTAATTTTTAAGTTTTTTTTATACTTTCTTCAGAAATTTACATGGGTTTTGGGTCAACCGAAGGGAAAATTGTCACAGCGTTCTGTACAAGTTCTAAGCTTGGGAACATTTGGGCAATGTCGAGATAGAACTTTTATTTGCAACATCTACAGATGCAATCTTTGTTTTCTCTTGTCTTTTCTTTTTTTCCCCTCCACAGAGTGGAATTTACTATGATCGGAGAAATTATAGCAGCCTTAGATATAGTAAACCAGTTCCTTCCTACCATACTCGGGTCTGTCTCCTCTTCCTATATTATTTTTTTCATACATATATGTATTTGTGTTTGCTTACTTATGCTATATGAAGCAAACTTCTCTCTTTCCTTCTATAACACTGCAAATCATTACAGCTAATACTAGCTAGGATTGTATTTCTTGCTTTTAAGGGTTGCCTTTTGTAATATGAATGGATAACATGCAAGTTACTCTGGGGAGGGGGTTAAATTTAAAATAACTTCTGTTTCATGATTGCTATATGATATAAAGAAAGCAACTAGCAGCTGTGACACTTGCTTTTTCAAAGTCATATTTTTAAAAAACAACAACAAAAAGTCTTAAAATTTTAACACCAAGGTACTACTTTCTTTTACAGTAATGTACGTGATAAATCAATGGTCTGTCGTGAGATGGGCAGTATTTTCCAGTACCTGCTGCTACTGTCATGATCAGGTTTAAATAAGTAGCTAGAGGAAATCGATGTGTCTTTTGAAAACTACTTGAGTTCTTATTCTCTTCTGTAAATCTTCCGATAAAAATACTGGGTTGCTTTAACTATTGTTTTAGATTATGATTTCAAAGATAATGGGTTTTCTTGGAGTGTTTATCCACACTTTTTTTTTTAAGTTCCTGCCTAATAAAGAGGTAGAACTTAGTATTTCAATCTTTAAAACTTTTGGAGAATATAGAGCAGTAGATAAAAAAAATCTAATATATGCAGAAAAAATGTTTCTGACTTTTTCTATTCTTCACACTACAGTCATCTTCTCTATACAGTGATCCAGTGGCAACAACTAGGAGTTACAGGGTTAGTACAATGTAAAGTAGTATCTTGTTTATCTTAGATGTTTGAATAGCTCTCAGAAATATAAAATTACACTTTTCTTCATAGGTGTCTCCTTCTGTAAACACTGGTTTGATAAGAAGTATCAGTTTGGTTCGTAAGCACCATTTGCATGGTTGCCTTAAATTTGTATTGTATGGTCATGAGGCTTGACAGTATTACATGTGCATTTTTTTTCATATTTTTTAATAAAACTGCAGCTTGTGTGTGTCATTTTGTGGAGGCATTCAGTTTAATGTTTTTAACATTGTTAAATTGCCTCTTTAAAGTATTTTAGTGGAGTGTTTTGCTGATCTTTTTACAGACAAGCATAAAGTTTATGAATACAACAGTGATGTTGAAGAACACTGGGGTTAGAACAAGTTAATCCAAGCATACTAAATAAGAGCTGCATGTGTAATACTAAAAAAAGTAGTTAAAGAAGTTAAGCATTTAAATGGGAAAAATCATTGTCAGAAGGCTACAGAAATTTCTGGTAAATACACTTTAAATACTTTCAAATAAGATGCCATATTTAAATTTAATAATCATTCAAAAATGTAATAGGATGAAAACCTAATCTGCATCTTTATAAAATAAGAAGTAGCTAAAAGTGCCATAAGAATGGCTAAGATAGCTCTGCAAAAAGTTGTCATCTTTAAAAAGTGGCATGCATGCCTGAAACTTTATGCGTCTTGCTGCTTACAATAGTTGAAATCCAACTTAATACTGCCGTTTAGAGACATGCTAAACCTATGTAGAAAATCATCAAGTATTCTTATGTAATATTTTTATGTAGTTAGTGAGGTCTTGTTCTGCACTTGGATTGCAAACAAAGATAACTTACTTTTTTGGCTTTGTCCATATTCTTGTGTAAACTTTAGAAGATCCAGTGAGAGAACAAGATGATAATGACTGCTATTACATATAATTCTGATATACATATAATACTAATTTCTACTGGAGAGCTCTTCATACGTAGGGGGAAAGCAGCATGAGACTGTAATTTTTTTTTTAATTATGTTGCCCAGAGCTGCTTTTGTTATCCACTAAATAGATTTCAGCCCTGCATCTTGCAACCCTCTCCTTCAGGAAACCCTGCATGGGTAAGCACAAAGTAAAACTGATAAGAGTACAGTATAGCTTCAGTTCCCAGGGTGGATTAAAACTTTTGAAGGCTTCAGAACAGTGAAAACCAAATTGCAATTTAAATATTTAATTTAATTTTCTTCTGAAAATAGTTGCGATTTTTTATTTTTTTAAAACTATTTGGAGATTTTTCAAGGAAGTTTAGATTTATATTTGGAAATAGACATCCCTAATAGTAGGAGGAAATGCTGCTGGAAAGTTTTAAAAATTGTTTTGTCCTTTCAAAAAGTATAATGTTACCTGGAAAATGCATAGATGGGATAAGATAGAGTACATTACAGTGCGTAAGAATTACAGCGTGTAAGAGTTTGGCATAATTCTTTCTGAGGCTGAATATAAATGGTATTTCATTCCCTCTTTCTCAGGCATCATTGTGTGGTGATGGATTACGTAGCTCATATAGTTCTCGCACTGTAAGTGTAATAGGCTTTTGCTTGTTTCTTTCATGATCTTTGTTTTCTGGAGACAAAAAGATCTATGAAAATTGTGAAAATTTCCTTCGTAACTTTTCTTCAGCCATCTGAATACAGTTACTCTTCAAGAGCAAGCTCAGTTCGGAGTAGTCCTGTGGTGAGCATTCCTCTTGCATGATTTGCTGAATGCTTTGATACTAATGCACAACAATTAGGAGTATTTAGACTGGGGATCATTTTACTGACCAGCACACAGACTCGATTTTTCAATTCCACATCAAAAAAATGTAATTTGTCAGAGATGTGATTTTTAGCAAGATGTAAAGTTTTAGCAGTAAGACAATACAGTCTAGAAGCCATAAGGAATCTGTCTTTCTAAACATTTTTTAAATGTTTGTATTGTATATGATTGGAAGCAATTGGAAACTGGAGTATAGTACATTGTTGGGGTTGCTACCTTATGTCATAGTTGGGGCAGGCGCATGAAACTGTTGCTGCAATATGTGTGAAAAAGTCTTTCTTTTGGGGAAGAGGACTAATACAAACTTTGTTATCATGCAGTAAGAGGTAACTCATTTTTATAGTGACCAGCGTTCAAAACTGAGAGAAATTTGTTCCTGGATCTGTATTGTATTAAAAGTGTCATTCCAAAGATCACTTTTCATGCTGCAAAGTAATTTTAAGTAGGTCTCCTTTGTTTCTGCTGCAGAACAACAGTTTCACTGGTACAGCTGCTCATTTGTCATGCTACACAAAAAAAATAGATCGGTGTTCTGGTATGGGTTAAATTGAAATTTTCGATCCTTTTTTCATTCTTCACATATTCTTAACATGTTATAGGGACCAAACAAATAAAACCAGGTTTGTCAGAAACTGGATGTTTTTTAGCTACAACAGATGCCAGAGTGAATTTTTGAGGGAGTAGCAAAAAGGGAATTTTGCTGTTGCTTTAGGAAGTTCCAAAACCTAAGAGGTATTACCATCCATCTGTAAAGTCTCTTGAAATGTTAAAATACTACTTATCTCCTTAGTTTCTCTTAATATTAAGATTAATTTCCTCAAAGTATATACTTTTTATGTATATAGGAATATATATATCAGATCTCAGTATGTATATGCTGTACCAATAGTGCCAAGGTACCATTCACTTTCACTAGTGTAAGTTTAATAGAGTTCAAAGTATTTGTTTAATGAAATAATTCTGAAAAGAAGATGAAGTAAAAATCTTATTTGTAACTTAGCTTTCACTTTCTACTGTTTCTATGGTTAATATTTTGGTTTCACTCTGGGTAGTGCACTGAAAGTCAGCTCAGTACTCACTGGAAATCGAAAGAGAAAGGAATGAAGGTGGAAACAGAGTAGAAAACACTGGTGAAAAACTGTATTGTGCATCTCCATCTTAAACAGTATCAGTTTTGATAAACTCATTGAGAAAGATATTACAAGTATAAAAGGTGTGGAAGGAGAACAGTAAGGTTTATCAGATGTACGGGCTTTTCCATACAGCAAAGATAAGTTGGTTTTGAATGAAGAGGACAGTGTTGTTTGTTCTTGTGCTGTAAGCATAATTCATATAAGCAGTATTCTGTTCAGCATCTTTATACTTTGTGAAATGCAAGTGAAATAAGAAAGTTTAGCCAAATTTCTGACTGTGAAAATTTATTTACTTTGTTATTTTACAAAAAATAAATCTACTATTTAAAATGTAGCTATAGATACAGATAGCTGGAAAATTCTTTGTCAGAGAAATAGAACATAAGCTATCAGGGACAAAAAGTACGAATTCTGTAGTCCTTAGCATGCATGATCTGAACAGGTGTTCATCAGCAAACTCTTTTATATGTAACTGGTCACATTTGCATAAAAGGCATCTCACTGTCTTTTAACCAGAATAAGAGGAGGCTACATTACTCATGTACATCAAGTAAAAAGAAATGAAGAATTATTTTTTTTAAATGGTGAAAATTGGATAAGGACAATATATTTTCAAACAGTTCATTTAAAGATTTTTTTTTTCTCTCATCACTTTTAAAACTAAATATAATGTTCACAGTAACTTTCTGCCGTTTGAAGTAGAATGTTATCAATACAACACTTTTGATAAACCTACTCGTCTCATTAAATACTATGTTTAACGTGCATAATGTTTTCTTAGTTAAATATTTCACTTGAATTCCCTTGGCAGTTGTAATTACTGTAATGTGGTTAGATAATGTTTTGCCTTTTTTACCAGTGATGTGTAGCATTAGCATTTTTTCCTCACTTTTATAGGTGCCTGTCTGACATACAGCTTTGGGGAATAAGCTTCTCTTCTATTGTAAGATCTTTTAAAATTGTGAATGAGAGGAAACCCAGATCATAATCATAATTAGTAGTGTTGGGATTGTGTTGATTTGAAGAAAATACAACATTTGTAGAGAAAAATAATAACTTTTATTCATCAACTTCTGATTATATAATCTGGTTTTATGATCTACAAACCTTTTTTTAAAAACAGGTAATTTTTGTAGCTTGTGTTTGGCACTGTATTAGTACTGAACTCTTTTGTATCTCTATTTTTTTATATTACTCAAAATGAATCAATGAATGTTCATTGCTTTTAGATACTGTAAGCAATAAGAATAATAAATATGTGAAGAGAGTGTTTAAAAACAATGCATATGCTGACTAAAGTATTCATGTAAGTGTGGCATGTGTTTTCTTCCTGTAGACACATTTAAAATAGCAAAAATCTAGAAGGGTAATTAAGATTTTACAGCGATTAAACTGTTAGAAAAGCAAGAATAAATTGCAATAATGGAGATTGAAGTTAGGATTTCCTGTTTGTTCGGGTTTTTTAAATAAACTTTTGTTCATTCTGTGGTATCATCTTCAGTTCTTTTTCACCCTTCTCCTTGTCTTTTGAAGTCCTCTGATTTTTCTGATCAAAGCGAAACTGCTGCTGACTATTTTAGTCGTTCCAACCGCAGGGGAAGCATTGTTTCCGATGCAGATGATGTCCAAGGTCTGAATAGTGTGAGTGTAATGCTTGTTGTTATACTGTGGTGAATACAGCAAACTTACTAATCATGGATTTTCTTTTCATACTCTGAAAGAGTAAATACTGTAAAAACATTCAGAGTTACTTAATGGCAAATGGGTTTGATGGGTTGGGACTGGTTTTTGTATAAAAATGTCTGGAGTCTGAATTTTTGAAAAGCATGCTGCTCTATTTATTTTAAAGAGGATTTTGCCTGTTGCTAGACGCATGTGATAAGTGTTAACACTTCACTTTTTTGTGTATGATAAGCTTAAGCACCTCTTACATGTAAAATGTTGAGGTATTTTTCTTAAGGAATTAACAATGCCTAGGTTTTTTGTGTATTTTTGGAATACTGCTACTTGGTTTAGTGACAAAAATAAATACGACTGTGCCCTTGTTAGTACGTTTTAGTGTTCATTCATCCAAGATGAGGTTTTGTCAGGATCCGTTACTGGAGCGTTCATTGTTGGCTATGCTCTTGTGCTGAATCCCAAGTCAATGCAGCATGTTACAGGAAAATTATCATGACAGTTTTCCTGTACATCCCTTTAGTCTGAACATTGTTTAAACCAAACCTACATTTTCTCTTTATTGTTGCTATAAATTCTAGAAATTCTTTTTACGTAGTCAAAACTTCTGTGTTCGATAGTGACAAACATAGGGAAATTTCTGTTCTTAGGTATGTCTTTGAAATAACAGGGTTGGCACAGGCAGTAGGAGGAGAGGTTGAGAGAACTGAGCTTATTTAGCTGGGCAAAGGGGGTGCTCCGTGGTGGTCAGCAACCTCCCAACTGCTTGATGAGGTAAGAGCCAAACTGTTCGTACCCATGCCAAGCAGTGCAACAAGGGGCAGCAGCCTCCCATGGCAGCTTAGGAGGTTCAGACTAGACACTGCGAGGAGCTCCACAGGGAGGTTAGTGTTGCACTCCAGCAGGTTGCAGCAAGGCTGGAGAACCTCCATCCTTGGGAGCTGGTGAGACTTAGCTAGGTAAAGCCACAGCTGACCTGGACTGTTGACAGCGGTTCCGCTTTGGATGGGAGGTTGGACTAAGTGACTGCTGGAGTACACCTACAACCAGTGTTTCTGTGATTCTGCATTTAGATGATTTTTATTCTTATAGTGCTATGTAACTTGTAATAAAGCAGGGTATTTATCATCTGTACGTGCTCAAAGCATGGGAGAGCAATCACTTCTCCAGTTTAAATGTTAGCTTTTTTCCTCTCTAATAAACCTGCTTTTCTGAAATTAATGCTTTGCTAAAAGAAAATGTGGAGGCTGAGACTAGCAATTATGCTACCTTCTCAGTTGCTTTTATCATCATCATCATCATTATTATGTATTATGTGATTCTAAATTTGTATTTTTATTTAAGTTACTCTAAATGGATACTTCACTTGGATTCTTCACATTATTTTATCATCACAGTGCTGACAAATATTTGCAATTTACAATTTCAGTGCATCATTGGACATGGTGAATTTGCCATGGAAATGCAGTGTTGCTTCTATAGAAACCACAATAGAAGGGGGGGGGTAAATAAAGATCTCGTAGAGTAACATTTGTTTCTACTGTGATTGTAGCAGACTTCCAAATCTCTTCTCCCTGGGCTGGGAGAAGAACAGGTATTCTCAGAGAAGCAGGGTATTTGAAATACCATGCTCAATATACCGTACTTGTTTTTGAAAATATGGCAACATTTTAAGGTCTTAATTTAATTCCACCTATTTTGATTCATAGAAATTTAGAAAATAGGGGGAATCTACAATATAATTTTGCAATATCAGATTTTCCTAAATAAGACGGGGGCATGGTAGTTCTCTAGTTTAGGCTTCAATACATAAAATATGAATTGAAATTATTTTGTAGACTGTTGTTAATTAGTACACTTTAGTTTTGGGATTTTACCCGAATTGGTTTTGTCCTGCTGTAATTGCAGATTTCACCAAAAAGATTGAAGTAACAAATGTGTTTTGTAATAACTAGGACATTCACACCGGTGTCACTGATTGTCTGAAGTGCACTTGCATGAAGCTTTGTGTTTGTTATGCCACCAAGTGTTGTAGTCACTACCCTGTTGAAATTTAAAATAGTGGAACATATTTTGTTGTTGAGTACTTTATTATTGGTAATGACTTTTTAAAAACTTTAAAAAAAAAAAAGTTTCTGACTTTTTCTTTACGAGCATTCATTTATTTTGCAGTTGAGGTAAAAACTGCTTTTTCAGGCTGAATATTTCTTTTCCTGTCTCGATCTGTGCTAACTTCTGAAATTTTTTTTCCATTGTTTCATTTTTTTGTTCTTAAATATTTCTCGGTATCTTTGAACAGAAGATGGTGATTCAGTAGTCCCTCATTGCAGAAGGTGTATTGTAATCACTTTTCCTTTTCTCTTTCAGCTGGAAGAAAAGAGTGAAAAATCACATTCAGAAATATTTTCAAGGGTAAGAGTTTTTAATTTAAAAATTATTGAAAGTCAGACATATTTTTTATCTCCAAAATTGATGCTTTGTGTCTTTTATTTTCCAAGGAAAGAATTCTATTCTTTAGTTTACTTTTAGCAAGTATTCATTTCTCTACAGAATTTATTTTCTGTGTGAGAAATATTTAGCAGCAAAGGTTGAATTTTAAGAAGCTAGGGCTATAATTTATATGCTAGATGCCACTGGAGACTTTCTTCTGAATCTTGGGTGGCAGAAATTATAATTTTTAGAAAAATTTTAAACTTCTGCAGTTTTTCAGCACTAACAGCCTCCTTATGAAAGTCTTCTGAACAGACGACTCAAATCTGTAATGTTATGATAACTGATAAGTCATCAAAGAGAAACCAAGATTTCACGAAGAAGAAACATAAGTGCTGGAAAATAATCAACGGAAATTATTGTCTATAAGCTAATATTAAGAAATGGTAAAAAGAAGGGAGAAAAGTATTCTATGGCTGTGAGGAAACTTATAAGAGTAATGTCCAGTATACCAGAAATGACAGTATGATTCCTGATGCAATGTTTTTTCCCATTTTAAGCCATCATCTCGCAATTCAGTAAGTGCGACTCCTCTGAGTGGCAGCTCATCTAGGAGAGGAAGTGGAGACACAAGCAGTTTGGTGGATCCTGATGCCTCCCTCAGTGAATTGCGGGTAAACTGCATTTTCAGAGAATTTAAAGCTAGTTTAAAATTGTATTTGTGGTTAGGAAGAATTTTTCTTTGCCACAGAACTTCTGGTTTCTTAATAGTATGAAAAAGTTATGAGGATTATCTTGGTAACTGTATTTGTCGTGTTCATAAATATTTATGGTGCTGTTTAGCTTATATTAAAATAAGACTTTGTTTATGTCAAATTTGAAACAGTTATGTCCTGTTTGAAGTGGCTTAGATTCAGGATATGAACAAAATCTTAATTTTCATCAAGTTCTTGTGAATTAATTAGAATTTCTGTGAATTATTGCAGGCTTTGGCATTTGACAGAAATACACATAAACCTTTTAATGCTTTTTCAGCTACAAGCTATTTCCCCATACTTCTTATGCAATGGTTCATTCCTATGTCCTGCAGGATATCTATGATCTTAAGGACCAGATACACGATGTAGAAGGGAGATACATGCAGGGACTTAAAGAACTAAAGGTATCAGGGCTCCTCCCATGCATGCATTCTGTATGGGTATTTTGGGGTAACAGAGATATCACTGGTTCCACTAACTATATAAGGCTTTACTAACAAGTTTTTAAATTTCTTCAAAGCATGTATCTAACTTTTAATGCATAGAGAACATCAGCTTAAATTTGTTATGTAAATTATTAAGATATGATTTAAATCTACATGAGATAGTATATGTTCATTATTTGGTTTCTGTTAAAATAGTATTAAACTTCCATGTTTTTAGCAGGTGTGTTCTGGTAAGATAATGAGAGGTTCAATTTATATTATTTTTTTTAGCAAATAAATGGATATTCAAAAGAATTACTATGTATTGAATGGAAAAGAAAGAAATGGGATATAGTTATGACAAAACTTACGAAATTAAGAATTAGTCTTTGAAGTTTCAACAAATACTACATCTTATAAAGCAAAATCAAAGTAATAATTTTAAAAGATGTGCTGAAATAAATCTATGCAGACGTATTGCTTGCAGGAGTAGATTAATTTTGTTTTAATCCATTGCCATTAAGAAATATTTTTTTTTATACTTATGGTTTGGTTTACATTCCCATTATCTTTGTCTAAATTATAGGTTGGTATTTTCAGCATTAGGTTGATGAGATTTGTCTGTATTTAGACATGGTTAAATTGGTATGTTTGCTTTTCTTTTGTAAGTTTTCACACAATTAATGGTTTGCAGTTAATTTAAAGTACAATTATTTTCCCCTCTTCTGCGTTGAAGGGAAACTAAATCGAATGATGTGGCTTACAAATCTTTTTCAGGATATTTGTTCTGTTTTCTTTCCTATTATTTAACTGTGAATGGTTCCATGTAAAAGTAGAGAGATCTTCCCTTATTTGTCTTATATCTGTAGAGAGACTGAATTTAATAAATGCTGCTTGTACTAGAGCATGTAACAGTGATGTATTTAACAGCTTCCTTCAATTTCCTTGATTAAACAATTTATTAGATGGTAAAGAGAAAATATGTCATTTGAGTTGTTCAGTGTAGCAAAAATTATTTCCTGTTTAAGGCTAAGTAACTTTGAATCTGATAGCCATATGCTCAAATGAAGTACGTCTTGTTTTAATCATAGTGCCATGTGAATATTAAAAGAACTTCAAAGAGCAGTAGATTACAAGATTATTAGAAGTAGCTATGATTGTACTAAATTTGAATAAAACATGAGATTGCTTCATACTTTCAGAAGAGATCTCACTCTCTCACTTTTGCCTGTTTGCTAGCATCTCATGATTACTGTTCTGAATCATTACTAATGCACTATTATTTATTGTAATCCACTACAGTTACCAAAGAGCACGGATGTGCAATAGACAGCAAGATCTTGATCTGTGCTTGGCTTACAAAATTGAATTGCATTTTATGCTATTGTTAATACTGAATAATATGTTCCTAAGTTAATTTGCCTTCCACAGAGATTCTTTCAAGAACCCTTCTTTCTAATTAGGAAAGTATTGCCTTTTTAACTTCTGCTTTAGCAGTTTTGTTTTGTGTATGTTAGAAGAGTTACTAGGATATCTGCTTTTACACTTCTTTTAAGTGTTTTTTTCAGTGATGGAGTAACAGTAATTTGTAATCCCTCTACCTTCATGTCTCTGTGGCTGCCCATCTTTCGTGCTGCTAAGAGTGTGGTTTTTACCTGGCTACAAATCTGCTGGGTGTCAGCAGAATAAAGTCTAATGTGGGTAGTTCTGATTTAGTTAGGTCTTCAAATCTTTTCATGTCTCAGTTTGATTCAGTTTTGATGATTCTTTCTATATCCCCTTGCATCAACTAAGAAGGAATCCTTTTTCTTCCCTCAAAATTTTTCTTTTATGCAGTTAACAGAGCACTCTCTTGATGTCTGTTGGGTTTAATCATCTTGTTCTAGCTAAGTAGGCTAATTTGCATAGCCCTTTGGCTTTTCTGATAGAATTGTGGGTGGTATTTCTTCATAGCTTTAGGTTATGTTCAGAGCCTTATTACGCGTTTTCATTCCAGCCTGTTCCCACTGCTTCATCCTTAGGCATCCCACTGCCTCATTCAAGTGTTCCAGAAATTCTTCCAAATCCATATTATTTCCTCACTATACTGAAGATTACTGAAACTACATGGAATTTTTGAACCATAGGGAGCACGTATAATACTTTACTTGAAAAGAAGGAACAGTTCCAAAGAAGTCTTAGCAATGTTCCAGTTTTTTCACCTGGTTGGAGACTGTTAGGCATAGCTTGGTTTCTTTCTTATAAGCAATTCTCACTCTTCTGTGTCAAAATCAATTTATTTGTCTTCCATAACTGCAGATTTTTCCCTCATTAACTTGTTGATTAATGACATTTTAATCCAATTTTTAAGGCCCAACCTAGTCTCCTCTTTAAGGCTGGAGTCCCAGAGCACACGGCATACAATGAGAGGCTGAAACAACTGGATTTGATAAGTCTTGGGGGTGTTGGCAGCAGTATCATTGCTGTTTTCAGCTACCTGATAGGAGGCTGTAGAGAAGACCAGGCAGACTCCTTTCAGAGGTGCACAGTGACAGGGCAAGATGCAACAGACAAAAATTGCATTGCAAGGGCAGAAATTCCAATTAGACCTTAAGAAAAAGACTTTTCACAACGAAGGCAGTTAAACACTGCTACAGATCCTCCAGCCGAGTTCTGCAATCTACATCCCTGGAGACACTTAAACCGAACTGGAGGTGAGCTGTGAGCAGCCTGATCTTGGCTGTCCAGATTTAATTAGGGGGTTGGACCAGATCTTTATCAGAGATCTTTGCCAACCTAAATTACTACATGACTCCACCCACCACACTTGCAGAAGCAATCAAATTGGAATTTTTGTCTTAGTTGTACTTTTTGTTAAATTCTGTATCTACCCATAAAAGGACTGTAGCATCCATTTTAATCCTAGTATTTTCCTTTTTTCCTCTAAATTGAATCATTTTTTGAAAGTCTTTTGCTGTCTCTGATGTTTTGTTTTACCAATCTTTACAAGATTTGTCGTGTTTGTACCATCACAAAAAATGTTTTCAGTGGTTTTAATCTTAAGAATTACTTGAATGCACTTAGATGTGTCTTGTCTCTTCTGATCTGTAGTGTATCAGGATACGTCTTCAGTTATTTTTTTTCTGAGGTTTCTAAAATACTGTATCTCTCCAGCACAAAATCCCAGAATTCAGTGACTGGAACAGAGAGGTATAAATACATGTGATTATGATAAAATTATAAAAGGTAAAATACGTACTTTAAGGGCAGCTTTCTCAAAATGGAGATTTATAACGTGGAATAGTCTTTGGGGGTTGTGCTTTTTTTGTTTTCTTATAATGGAATATTGAACTGAGACTTGGTATCTCTAAAGAGAAGACATGAATGTAATTCAGAAACAAAAATGATTGCGTAATTTTACTGTATAACAGATATAAATCTTCAGTGTTTTCTTAGGAAACTTAGATTGTTACGATCTTCTCCCCTAATATCTTAGTCCTATTCTGTTTTCTGGAAAACCCAAGCCTGATGCCCTTCCTGTGCTTGCACTTCTGCTGTCATAGTACAAATAACTAAAAATGGAGGTTATGCTACTTATGCCTTCAAAGAACAGATTACATGAAATACTAGGGGATTTGTAGTAGGGCACAGATGTACTTTGGAAAGGGAGTGGTTTAATAGTTCTTTTTCGATTCTAAAATTAAGACTCTGTGAAATTCACTCTGAATGAAACTCAATTTTTTTGTATTTTTAAAAGAATGTGTATTGAAATCATTGCATATTTACAAGTGCCTGGAGTGATAGTTGTCCTAGTATTTGAATAGTTGACATTTGTTACAATACTGAGAAAAAAAAATAATAGGATAAAACCATTTTGGTAAATGTGAGAGAGTTGCATAAGAGGGTATATAGCAAGGCATATGTGCACCTTCAGATAGAGAATCAAACATACGAATCTTTACATGTTTGGGGTTTTTTTTTTTAAATCTTAGCAAGAAATAGAAAGACAAAATGTCTGCCTAAGCAGAGTATCATTGTTACTGAAAAAATATGACTACCTTAAAACTTTGAATCTGAGGTAACAGAGCACTACTTAAATAACAAGCATTAAGTTAAAGCTACTTAGAGATATTTCTGTGGTCTTTTTTAGTCACTTAATTGTCTGAGTTCTCTCTGACAGGTTTGTTGCATCCTCATTCTGAAGCGTTCTCTCATGCATGCACTGCAAATACAATAAAGCTGTGATATTACTACTTTATCCTTGTGAGTTAAGTTGTGAAGGTGGCAGAGTAGAAAATGCAAGTGGAATATTATCTTGTAATTTTCATACTTTTGTAACGATAACTTTTCATTACTGCGTATGACCTAACCTGAATAATGGAAATTGAACTGTGACTTGATATCTGTAAAGGGAAGACATGAATATAGTTCTGAAACAAAAATAGTTCTGTAACTTTACTGCGTAACAGCACTCTGCAGTGTTACAGTGATATTTTAACATTATAACTGCATCAAAAAGTTAGACTAATACAAGCCTTTCTACTGTCTATATAGGATTCGCTAGCTGAAGTTGAAGAGAAGTACAAGAAAGCTATGGTCTCCAATGCTCAACTAGACAATGAGAAAAACAACTTGGTTTACCAAGTAGATACTCTAAAGGATGTCATCGAGGAGAAAGAAGAACAAATAGCAGAGTTTTATAGGGAGAATGAAGAGAAGTCAAAGGTACTGATTTTTAAGACTTTTTTTTTTTTTTTCCTAATTATAAAGATAAACCAAAGAAGCCTGGACTACTTAGTTAGAACAGTTGAAGACTTTTGTAGTAGAAAAGTCTATCTCTTTGTCACCAAAGGTGTTGTGTTGGTTTTTTCCAAAAAAAAAAAAAGCAACAAACCCCACAAACAAAAAAACCACTAAGGATAAAATACGCATTTAAATCGAATAAGACATGTTCAACCCCACTTTCTTGGAAAGTGAAGATGTGTGTGGTAGCTTTTTCCAGCAATATTTAGATAAATTCAGTATCTGAGCTTTTCTCATTAATACTGTGCTTAAGCCTTTACAGCATCTTTTGTCTCTACTCCACATTTTATTAAAAAAAATCTCCTTTATAGTAAGTATCTGGAGAACTTAACTAAAACACTGATTCTGTGATTTTTTTTTTTTTTTTTTTTACCCCCCCGGTAGGTAGAATCTCTCAAATTGTCACAGTAACTTCTTAGATAATACTATGTTAAGTGATATTGCTAACTTTTTTAAACTTTATACTGAAAATGAGTGTCAAACCCAAAATAAATAACAATAAATCATTTATTTAATATAGGAATTGGAAAGACAGAAACACACATGCAGTGTTCTGCAGCATAAGCTGGATGAACTTAAAGAGGCCCTTCGGCAGAGGGATGAATTGATAGAGGTATGTTCATATGAGATAGTGTAAGATAGAACTTGCGCAGATAAATACAGTATAAGATTTGAATGGGAACAGCCATCATACAAAATCAGCTTAAATATTATCTTGCATTTTTAAGAAAGAATTTATCTTGGTTTGATGGGTAGAATTTAAGCTATCAATCTCTAGATTTATAAAGTTGAAAATATCTCTGCAAGGTTTTCAAATGTGTTACATCTTGTAAAATCCTTAATTCCTGTGAGAATCGCGGTTCTCATGAATGTTCCTTGTATCTTTTCTTACTTGTGAGGGGAGAACTAATGTTCGTATGGCCAAAATTTTTTTGCGTAACCAGAAGTTCTGATCAATGGATAATACCAAATGTTATTCTTTGCCTTTCCAAAAAGTTTCCATTTCAGTTATTTCAGATATTTGTGAGCGTTGACCACTGAAATTTGCAGTAGTGAATGTTTGTTTGCTTACCAGTCAAGCACAAATATAGCAACACTGGTCAGCATGTTCTTGGGTCCTAACCATGTTGCTGGGTGTGTGATATGTTCTTTTCCCCTCTCACCCCCCCCACCCCTTCCTCACCCTTTTCTTCTGGAAACAAATCAATATGCACTGAAATCCCAGAGCTATTATCAGTCTTCATTTCAAAATGGTCCACAGAGATAAGTATTGTCAACGATATGTGGGTGTTCATTTCCCATTGATTTGAATTCTAGCTCTGGAAGTCATAGTTCAATTAATACATCATTTTCCCACCACCTTTTGGTTTCAGTAAAAATTGATGATCTTTGAGTGTATGGGCCAAAGTTGCCACTACTTGATTTTCAAAAGCTATATAATGTTGCATTTAACTGATCAATTTCTTTCCCCACTAAGTTCTTGTGCTCTCCAGGTAGTAGTACAGTAACTCCAGAAGACTTCTGAAAAGTCCCAGATCTGTTATGATTACTGAGAAAATAATATGCATCATGAACTGGAGTTGATATGACTTACTAGCAGAAGAAAAGGACTAAGATTAGTTTAAGTAGCAGCATTTTGTGGCAGATTAAGGCTGACAAGCAAAAAACTTCACAAATTCTGGTTGTAGCTCTGTCTCTTGCTCTGGATTCTGTTTGACTTCACTTCATAATTTCTTCTTTCGTTCTTGTTTATTTGGTGGTTTTTTGTGGTTGGTTTTTTTTAATGTGAATCAAGAATATACAATAAATTTGTCTGGAGTGCATGCTTTGGTAGAATGTAGCATATGTGTTGAATAGTCACCAAATGCATGCAGTCCATTCAAAGATTTGACTCGTATTTACCATTTATTTGAGTAACTTCTCCATCTGTTATCACTAACAGAAAACCTAGCTGAAGCCATTTAGCTTTTTGCAGAAAGACTTTGTCTTAAATTCTCAGATGTAAAATCGAGTTCAGTCATTAGGAGGGCAAAAAATTGTCTCTAGCTCTAAAAATTCTTCTGTCATCTTCATACATAATTACATGAGCATAGCAAAGAATTTTAGTTATGTTTGTAGGCCAAGCAGCAAAATAAGGTGTTAGATAAAAAATAGGACCACACTTGTTATGTGTTAATATAGTATCAAAAAGCAGTCAGCAGCTGTATTTCATTTCCTGGATGCTTGATTCAAACTTCCTTCTTTATACTTTCAAGAAGACTTTCTATTTTGTAAAACATTAATAAAACCACTTGTTAACATTAGTGTTCACTTCCAAATGGGACTTGAAGGTATCTGGAAATTACAAGAGGGTAATTATTTTCCTATAGAAAGGATGTTATCCCCTGTCTGCAGTGGGAACTGTTACTAAGGAAAAGTAGCTCTAGCTGCACTAAATTCTCCCATCAACATTGATTGAATAAAATTAATTAAATTTTTCTTGCATTAATTTGTAAGGAATACATTATGTTAAGTTGCACTCTTTTTCCTTAACTTCATGCTCATAAACTCTTTGGTTGACTTTTAGTACTTAATTTCCTTTATCTATTTGAATGTGTTTTTTTTCCATTTCCTTACTTCTCTTTCCTCTTTTATTCTTCCCTCATGCTATTTACTACAGGAGAATCAACGCATGCAGCAGAATATAGACTCCATAACCAAAGAGGTGTTTGATCTCCAGGAGACAATTAATTGGAAAGATAAAAAAATAGGGGTATGAATCAAATATGGGGGGAAAGGTGTTTTTTCATTTTAGAAGCAGATGGATGCCCCCCACACCCCAGGGAATGCTGTGTACTCCAAAGAAATGAAGGCCACTCCCAATTTAAATATTTAGAATATTTTGCAATCTTTCTCTTCTTCAGAAAATGAGCCAATTAAATTTATAACAAACTGTTATGCATACAACTTTATATTTTTTTACAAAAGTATTTTTTACTGGTATTCAGGGCTTGAAAAAGTAACCATTTCCTTATTCTTAACAAAGGTAAGAATGGCCTGGATCAGTATATTGATCCATAGTGACATAGCAATAATGTAACTTCATACAGATTTGAAATTGTTTTTAAAGCTTTTAATCTCCTTAGAGGCAAATACCATTTTCAGAACTTGAACAGTTCAAAACGTGCTCACCATTTGACTTCTGCCTCTGTCATCATCTTTACAGTTTGCATAAGAATTGGTGGATTTTAAAATGGTCTGCTTTACACTACCTGGGATAAGAGAGACGAAATACCTAAGTAATGGGAAACCTAGAGAGGTGCAGGAGCTAAGGGTCAAAATATAGAGAAACCTCAGTGAAAATTTGTAGATTGTGCTTCAATTTGGCATACCTAGTGCTAAAAATTACGATTTTGAATTTACTTCTGCAGCCAACTTGCACTTTCCTGTATTGCACTTCTGATCCTTCAAGGGCTCGTTAGCTTGAATGCAACGCTGAACCAAGCTGATTTTGTGATACCACACAAAAAGTTCCACAGTTACCAACTACTGGAGTTGAGAGTTGGAATCAAAACAGTGTTTGTGTGGGACCTTTTCAGGAGCATCTGTCGGGCTCCTGTATAGGAAGGAAGGTGGTACGGGTAGAACTGTGTTGATACTTACTACGCAGCTAATGCAGGTCAGGCAGGGTTTGTCAGCTTTGCTTCTGGGCAGCACAGAAGTGGTAAAACTGGCTGAGTGAGCTTGATCCTCAGTGATAGCTGCGTGGCTCTGAACTTGAGCCTGTTCTGGGCCACAAGTAGATTGCCTGGTGGAGAGAGGGAGTTAACTGGAACGGCTGCTGCTTAGTAACTTGAGGGTCATTTCTCTCTAACTGAGTTTTATACCAGATTTTGACAGAAGCAGATTTCTTTGAAAATTGCTGTATTTGCTGAAGTTCAAGTCACTTTGAAAAGTTAGCTTTTAACTGATGGTGCCCAGTTAAAAAAAAGCCCTGTTACACTGTCTCTTTTCAATCCATGTTTGTTTCATGTTTCAGCCCTTCAATCCATATTTCAATCTTCTCTTCCATCATAAAATAATATTTCAACATTTTTAATTTTTTTCTGAAAACTTTTTTTTGTCCTAACCATATTCTTTCCATACTTACTCTTCAATTTTGTGTATTGGACTGTCTCAATTTGTGCAATTTTTTTGTGCAAGCACTTTTTTCTCTTTCAAATATATTGCCAGAGTTAGTACAGAGCATATCATTTATCTAATGCTCAAAAAAATAGCTACCAGCCAGATTGACAAGAAAGATTTTTTCCTTTAGCGAAAATTCTCCTGCCAGTTCTTGTAAACACCATAACTAGATTTTTTTTCCTAGTTTTATTCTTTTACCATCTCGGAATGGAATTCTCCTAGTTCTTAAAATATAAAAATGCTGCTGTCTTTTCTTTCTCACTTCTGTTATCTAAAAGCATTTAGACGCTTTTCTTAGCTCAGAGTTTTTTGAGTCTTTCTTGCCAATACTATGTAGCTTTGCTAATTTTTACTCCATTCCGACTTCAGAAATCTCTGAGAAGCTTCACAAAGGAGTACTTTATTACTGGAATCGTAATCTAGTTTTACAATGTATGCAAGACTGATGTTGCCTCAGAGGAAGAAAGGGAGGCAAGCAGAACAGAAATAGCATGAGTTTGTTTAACACCTGGCTTCTTATATTGTCCTGTTTCTACAAAGTAATTGAAATTTGCAGTTGTATTTGATCTTAAATTAGATCAATTTGAGGACACTGAACTATAACTTCCAGGTTATATTCCTCAAATATACAGCTATTTTACTGTTTGATGGCTCCAAATTGCATGTGCATTACCAATTTGAAATTAGCAATGGTGTGTCTTAAGTTTTTAGTATAGATTTCATTTAAGGTTTTTGGAATATTTAGAAAATAGGACCCCAGACAAATCTGCTTTCTGCCAAATGATCAGATTATAATCATACTGGTATGTTGAAACATTCCTGCAGAGCTTTGTTGTCCTAACTCCTGCCCCATGCCCCAAGAGAAGAATTGCAGAAGTAGATTTACTTTGAAATCCGTGTCATATAATCCCTAGGCATACAAACACAAGCAGTTTTACTAAAGTTTTTCAACATTGAATAATGATTACTAATCTCCCCATAGGTTCAGATACATGGTTAAATCAGTTTCACTTCCTTCCCCATCAAAATTTTCTGATTTCCAATACTTGTGCATAGGGGGTGAGGATAGAAAGGACGTTTGGGGAAGATCAGCAGCATCGCAGGGCACTGCCAAGCACACGGGGTCTGTGTCTGCAGTGTGATTCTGCACCTCTGTATCCATTCTCTCAATGGGTGAGCTTACTTCCCCCTCCATCTCTGCCACTGTTCTTCAGAAATGGCAAAGGTTTATGTATCTGTAGTGGAACGCAAAATGATGTAAAGATTAAGGTTCTTCACACTGTTTACAATGTAGTTAGAGATCTAGTATGTGTTAGGAAATACAAGGACATCTCATGGATTCTTAAACTATGATGGGACAGCTGATGTTTTCACACATGTTGAATTACCTGTATTTCAAATGTTACATTTACATACTAATAAATCAAGTGCAACAACAGTCCTTGAATTTTTCTGTTGAAATTAAGAGTAATGCATTAAAACATTGCTCTAGTATACAGATTCTAGACAATTATTAAAATTGAGCCTATGGCAATTGTTGTGTGAGGCAATTGCAGTACAAATGTATACACCTTAATTTCTTTCTTGGTATCAGTCCATTCCTAAACATTCATGCATGACATAAGATTTAGTTGAATAATTTTCTTGGCAAAATGTGTGTACACTTTTGCAGTTGCTGTATGGTCAGGATTATTTGTAATGCACACAGTATTGAATTTAAATGGAATACTGGGATGCTGCCCAGTCAAGTGTGAGTAACTGCCAGGTAACACAGCTCCAGCATAGGTAGGCAAACCCTTCTACGTCCGTATTGCACTTTTAGCTGCAATCCTTTTTTGTGCTAGAATAGTGCTGCTAGTGCTTGCTCCTTTTTTTTTCCCCCTCTGTAACTGATTACTTTGGGTTTAGTAAAGGGTGGTTCTAATACTTCAGCAAGTAGTAAATAAACTAGGATTTATAAGTGGATGACAGGCTTATATATCCAAGGTCTTTTATGAGGTAAAATTTCCACTTCTATACCCTGTAAAAGGTAGAGAAATTAGTTCAGTGGATGTAATATTTTAGGACCTTTGCCAATTGAATTTCAGAAGATTTTATTTCCAGCTACAGAGTGCCTGTACTAAAAAGAATCCCTTCCTCTTTCAGTATTCAATTTAGTTTATCAAAATCTACCAAAAATAAAATCAACTAAATAAAAATCTACTATAGAATCTACTAAAACTCACCTGGGAAAAAATTATGTCATGACAAACATGCACCAAAGAGGCTAGATATGTGACTTGTAAAAGGTAGTTATCAGAGATGTATGTTTATATATATATTAAATACCCCTTTAAATTTCTTTACTTTTATTGAGCTCTTTGTATTTACTTGTAGAAAATCTCTCTACTGTCTGTCATGTGCTTTTTCTCTGTGCCATTCTTTTTCTTGCTATCTGCCTGAACCCAGGCCCTAGAAAGACAGAAAGATTACTTTGACTGCATTAAGAATGAGCGAGATGAGCTCAGAGAGGAGTTGACTGACCTGAAGGAAACAATGAAGAGAGGAGAGGTATGTTGGTAGTAGTTACTCTACAGTAACAGAATTCTAGGAATGGGGCGTGAAATCAAGGTCAATGAAAAAGAGGAAGAATGGTTACTATTCTTGTGCAGTCTCAAAACCTGTCCTTAGGGTAGGATAAATAATGCATTTCATTGTAACTATTTCAATCAATTTGAAAAGCTTTTTAAAAATTTTTCTGTCCAATTATATCTTTGCACTGCTCTTGTATAAATAGCTTATTTTCTTTTGTATTTTTAGAAACATGGATTAGTTATAATTCCAGATGGCACACCGAATGGTGATGTAAACCATGAATCAGTGGTTGGTGCAATAACAGTTGTATCACAGGAAGCTGCTCAAGTCTTGGAATCCGCTGGAGAAGGACCACTAGGTAAAAATATCCTAACGTACTTTATGGAGTGTTTGAAGTCTTTGTTTCCTGTGGGTTTCCTGAAGTCTCCTGTTCACAGTGGGTTGTGATTTACAGCCCCAAAAAGATAACTGTGATGCTTCTGGAATACATGCTTACTCAACTTTCAAGATTGTGATTTTTTTTTTAAATTTTTTTTTTTTTAATGCTAAGTAAAGACAGACGTCTCTTGAGTAAAAAAACAACTAGAATGTGTTTGGATGTTTGTAACTGATTAGATCTCTTGGTCCAGTTTCTGTTTTATTACTGTCAGAAAATATCTTGCCTAAAAGTTTAGTCTTTTGGATTAGTATATTTTCCATTGTGTTTTATGAAAAAAAAAAAGTTCTTTAAAAGTATGTATAATCAATGAAAAAACTTCCATTATAGAAAACAATGCATTGTATATTCTTTCCTCTTCCTTGAATTGCCTCTGCCTTTGTTAGTGTAAAGCAAGTGCACTCTTCATCACATTGAGTAGAAAACAAAAAGTTTTTAAAACATTCAAAAAAAAATGACACAGATAACAGAAAGATACAGGTTTTGAGGTCTTTATTTTAACTTGCTTTTATCCTTTAGGTTGAACAAGTTATTGTATGCATAGTCAATCCACTGTAAAGCACTGAACTCGGAGGTCTTGCTTTTAAAATTGTTATACTAATAAACAGTGTGAAGGAAGTATTTTTCCCATTTTTCTGCTATTAACTAAAGGCTGGTATGTTGTTATTAGTGAGATATCAAAGTTTTATGCTCCCAGTGCTATTAACTTTAAGTTCAAAGAGCATTTTATTTGAAAATGAACAGAAAGTTATGAAAAAGTATGTTCTTGGTTACAGATTTCTCTGGTTCTTAATTGGTTTCTTTGGTTTTAGATGTCCGGCTACGAAAACTGGCTGGAGAAAAGGAGGAATTATTGTCCCAGGTAAATTTAAGCTATTCTTTTCAGAAATAGACCTTTGTGTATCCTTTTGCAGACTGCTTGTGTATTAGCAATAAACAAATATTAAGCACCAAAAGTGCTTAATCAAATACTTAAGCACTAAAGCAAAATAAAATACTCAACGTCTTGCCTGGCTGGCTACCAGGAATTATCAGCTCCTCTCACTAGTGTCCTTATCCGTGTGACTTTGATCTTGGTTGCTAAAGAACCCTCATTTCACTAACTGGTTAGCTGACATCTAACTTGCTGCTGACTCACCTAATAGTGCACATACTTGTTCTTTCTTTTATTTTGTCTTATGCAGGAAAACTAAAGTCAGTAAAATTACATTCTCACAAGTTCAAGTGGCACTTCCTTCCAAATTGCACAGTGGTACTATTTGATCATTTCAGTTACTCAAATAGAAAATTTATGTTATCAAAGTAGTTCTGTTTTCATACAGGTCAGTATTGAGAAGAGAGGACTCAATAAAACATATAGCCATTGAACAACTGTTAAGAATGCAATAGTTTTTGTGCTTCTAGTTGAGCACATTGCAAATGTAAAGTAGTGGTGTCAACTTTTGGTTT
>NW_009600782.1:0-368 GCF_000690535.1 Cariama cristata
AACTGGCCCCAATACCGAGCCCTGAGGAATGCCACTTGTGTCCGGTCACCAACTGCGTTTAACTCCATTCACCACCACTCTTTGGGCACGGCCATCCAACTAGTTTTTTACCCAGCAAAGAGTACACCTGTTGAAGCCATGAGCAGTCAGTTTTTCCAGGAGAATGCTGTGGGAAATGGCGTCAAAGGCTTTACTAAAGTCTAGGTAGACAACATCCACAGCCTTTCCCTCCTCCACTAAGCGAGTCACCTGGTCATAGAAGGAGATCAGGTCAGTCAAGCAGGACCTGCATTTCATAAACCCATGCTGACTGGGCCTGATCACCCGGTTTGCCTGTACGTGCTGTGTGATGGCACTCAAGATGATCT